>NW_026015208.1:0-69390 GCF_020379485.1 Brassica napus | reverse complement strand
TGAAGCACTTTGTGAGAAGCTGATTGGATACAAAGTGGTGGAGAATCACCAGAATTTGAATAATCTCATAGGAGTTTGGCGAAGAAGTTATCCCACTTTCAAATCAGGTGATTCCAGTTTCCCAGTTTGGGAATAGCACAGCTTCTTCGTCGTTCCAATCAAACCAGGATGAATCACTTTGTAAGAAGCTGATTTGGATACATAAAGTGGTGGAGAATCACCAGGAAGTTGAATAAATCTCATAGGAGTTGGGATGAAGAAGTTATCCCACTTTCAAATCAGGTGATTCCAGTTTCCCCATGGGAATAGCACAGCTTTCTTCTTCTTCGTCGTTCCAATCAAACCAGGATGAATCACTTTGTGAGAAGCTTGATTTGATACATAAAGTGGTGGAGAATCACCAGGATTGAATAAATCTCATAGGAGTTGGGATGAAGAAGTTATCCACTTTCAATCAGGTGATTCCAGTTTCCCAGTTTGGGAATAGCACAGCTTCTTCGTCGTTCCAATCAAACAGGATGAATCACTTTGTGAGAAGCTTGATTTGGATACATAATGGTGGAGAATCACCAGGAAGTTGAATAAATCTCATAGGAGTTGGGATGAAGAAGTTATCCCACTTTCAATCAGTGATTCCAGTTTCCCAGTTTGGAATAGCACAGCTTCTTCGTCGTTCCAATCAAACCAGGATGAATCACTTTGTGAGAAGCTTGATTTGGATACATAAAGTGGTGGAGAATCACCAGGAAGTTGAATAAATCTCATAGATGGGTGAAGAAGTTATCCCACTTTCAAATCAGGTGATTCCAGTTTCCCAGTTTGGAATAGCACAGCTTCTTCGTCGTTCCAATCAAACCAGGATGAATCACTTTGTGAGAAGCTTGATTTGGATACATAAAGTGGTGGAGAATCACCAGGAAGTTGAATAAATCTCATAGGAGTTGGATGAAGAAGTTATCCCACTTTCAAATCAGGTGATTCCAGTTTCCCAGTTTGGGAATAGCACAGCTTCTTCGTCGTTCCAATCAAACCAGGATGAATCACTTTGTGAAAGCTTGATTTGGATACATAAAGTGGTGGAGAATCACCAGGAAGTTGAATAAATCTCATAGGAGTTGGGAAAAGAAGTTATCCCACTTTCAAATCAGGTGATTCCAGTTTCCCAGTTTGGGAATAGCACAGCTTCTTCGTCGTTCCAATCAAACCAGGATGAATCACTTTGTGAGAAGCTTGATTTGGATACATAAAGTGGTGGAGAATCACCAGGAAGTTGAATAATCTCATAGGAGTGGGATGAAGAAGTTATCCACTTTCAAATCAGGTGATTCCAGTTTCCCAGTTTGGGAATAGCACAGCTTCTTCTCGTCGTTCCAATCAAACAGGATGAATCACTTTGTGAGAAGCTTGATTTGGATACATAAAGTGGTGGAGAATCACCAGGAAGTTGAATAAATCTCATAGGAGTTGGGAAAAAAGTTATCCCACTTTCAAATCAGGTGATTCCAGTTTCCCAGTTTGGGAATAGCACAGCTTCTTCGTCGTTCCAATCAAACCAGGATGAATCACTTTGTGAGAAGCTTGATTTGGATACATAAAGTGGTGGAGAATCACCAGGAAGTTGAATAAATCTCATAGGAGTTGGGATGAAGAAGTTATCCCACTTTCAAATCAGGTGATTCCAGTTTCCCAGTTTGGGAATAGCACAGCTTCTTCGTCGTTCCAATCCAATCAAACAGGATGAATCACTTTGTGAGAAGCTTGATTTGGATACATAAAGTGGTGGAGAATCACCAGGAAGTTGAATAAATCTCATAGGAGTTGGCATGAAGAAGTTATCCCACTTTCAAATCAGGTGATTCCAGTTTCCCAGTTTGGGAATAGCACAGCTTCTTCGTCGTTCCAATCAAACCAGGATGAATCACTTTGTGAGAAGCTTGATTTGGATACATAAAGTGGTGGAGAATCACCAGGAAGTTGAATAAATCTCATAGGAGTTGGGATGAAGAAGTTATCCCACTTTCAAATCAGGTGATTCCAGTTTCCCAGTTTGGGAATAGCACAGCTTCTTCGTCGTTCCAATCAAACCAGGATGAATCACTTTGTGAGAAGCTTGATTTGGATACATAAAGTGGTGAGAATCACCAGGAAGTTGAATAAATCTCATAGGAGTTGGGATGAAGAAGTTATCCCACTTTCAAATCAGGTGATTCCAGTTTCCCAGTTTGGGAATAGCACAGCTTCTTCTGTCGTTCCAATCAAACCAGGATGAATCACTTTGTGAGAAGCTTGATTTGGATACATAAAGTGGTGGAGAATCACCAGGAAGTTGAATAAATCTCATAGGAGTTGGGATGAAGAAGTTATCCCCCACTTTCAAATCAGGTGATTCCAGTTTCCCAGTTTGGGAATAGCACAGCTTCTTCGTCGTTCCAATCAAACCAGGATGAATCACTTTGTGAGAAGCTTGATTTGGATACATAAAGTGGTGGAGAATCACCAGGAAGTTGAATAAATCTCATAGGAGTTGGATGAAGAAGTTATCCCACTTTCAAATCAGGTGATTCCAGTTTCCCAGTTTGGGAATAGCACAGCTTCTCTCGTCGTTCCAATCAAACCAGGATGAATCACTTTGTGAGAAGCTTGATTTGGATACATAAAGTGGTGGAGAATCACCAGGAAGTTGAATAAATCTCATAGGAGTTGGATGAAGAAGTTATCCCACTTTCAAATCAGGTGATTCCAGTTTCCCAGTTTGGGAATAGCACAGCTTCTTCGTCGTTCCAATCAAACCAGGATGAATCACTTTGTGAGAAGCTTGATTTGGATACATAAAGTGGTGGAGAATCACCAGGAAGTTGAATAAATCTCATAGGAGTTGGGAAAAGAAGTTATCCCACTTTCAAATCAGGTGATTCCAGTTTCCCAGTTTGGGAATAGCACAGCTTCATCGTCGTTCCAATCAAACCAGGATGAATCACTTTGTGAGAAGCTTGATTTGGATACATAAAGTGGTGGAGAATCACCAGGAAGTTGAATAAATCTCATAGGAGTTGGGAAAAAGAAGTTATCCCACTTTCAAATCAGGTGATTCCAGTTTCCCAGTTTGGGAATAGCACAGCTTCTTCGTCGTTCCAATCAAACCAGGATGAATCACTTTGTGAGAAGCTTGATTTGGATACATAAAGTGGTGGAGAATCACCAGGAAGTTGAATAAATCTCATAGGAGTTGGGTGAAGAAGTTATCCCACTTTCAAATCAGGTGATTCCAGTTTCCCAGTTTGGGAATAGACAGCTTCTTCGTCGTTCCAATCAAACCAGGATGAATCACTTTGTAAGAAGCTTGATTTGGATACATAAAGTGGTGGAGAATCACCAGGAAGTTGAATAAATCTCATAGGAGTTGGGATGAAGAAGTTATCCCACTTTCAAATCAGGTGATTCCAGTTTCCCAGTTTGGGAATAGCACAGCTTCTTCGTCGTTCCAATCAAACCAGGATGAATCACTTTGTGAGAAGCTTGATTTGGATACATAAAGTGGTGGAGAATCACCAGGAAGTTGAATAAATCTCATAGGAGTTGGGATGAAGAAGTTATCCCACTTTCAAATCAGGTGATTCCAGTTTCCCAGTTTGGGAATAGCACAGCTTCATCGTCGTTCCAATCAAACCAGGATGAATCACTTTGTGAGAAGCTTGATTTGGATACATAAAGTGGTGGAGAATCACCAGGAAGTTGAATAAATCTCATAGGAGTTGGGATGAAGAAGTTATCCCACTTTCAAATCAGGTGATTCCAGTTTCCCAGTTTGGGAATAGCACAGCTTCTTCGTCGTTCCAATCAAACCAGGATGAATCACTTTGTGAGAAGCTTGATTTGGATACATAAAGTGGTGGAGAATCACCAGGAAGTTGAATAAATCTCATAGGAGTTGGCGTGAAGAAGTTATCCCACTTTCAAATCAGGTGATTCCAGTTTCCCAGTTTGGGAATAGCACAGCTTCTTCGTCGTTCCAATCAAACCAGGATGAATCACTTTGTGAGAAGCTTGATTTGGATACATAAAGTGGTGGAGAATCACCAGGAAGTTGAATAAATCTCATAGGAGTTGGGATGAAGAAGTTATCCCACTTTCAAATCAGGTGATTCCAGTTTCCCAGTTTGGGAATAGCACAGCTTCTTCGTCGTTCCAATCAAACCAGGATGAATCACTTTGTGAGAAGCTTGATTTGGATACATAAAGTGGTGGAGAATCACCAGGAAGTTGAATAAATCTCATAGGAGTTGGGATGAAGAAGTTATCCCACTTTCAAATCAGGTGATTCCAGTTTCCCAGTTTGGGAATAGCACAGCTTCTCGTCGTTCCAATCAAACCAGGATGAATCACTTTGTGAGAAGCTTGATTTGGATACATAAAGTGGTGGAGAATCACCAGGAAGTTGAATAAATCTCATAGGAGTTGGCATGAAGAAGTTATCCCACTTTCAAATCAGGTGATTCCAGTTTCCCAGTTTGGGAATAGCACAGCTTCTCTCGTCGTTCCAATCAAACCAGGATGAATCACTTTGTGAGAAGCTTGATTTGGATACATAAAGTGGTGGAGAATCACCAGGAAGTTGAATAAATCTCATAGGAGTTGGCGAAAGAAGTTTTCCCACTTTCAAATCAGGTGATTCCAGTTTCCCAGTTTGGGAATAGCACAGCTTCTTCGTCGTTCCAATCAAACCAGGATGAATCACTTTGTGAGAAGCTTGATTTGGATACATAAAGTGGTGGAGAATCACCAGGAAGTTGAATAAATCTCATAGGAGTTGGGATGAAGAAGTTATCCCACTTTCAAATCAGGTGATTCCAGTTTCCCAGTTTGGGAATAGCACAGCTTCTTCGTCGTTCCAATCAAACCAGGATGAATCACTTTGTGAGAAGCTTGATTTGGATACATAAAGTGGTGGAGAATCACCAGGAAGTTGAATAAATCTCATAGGAGTTGGCGTGAAGAAGTTATCCCACTTTCAAATCAGGTGATTCCAGTTTCCCAGTTTGGGAATAGCACAGCTTCATCGTCGTTCCAATCAAACAGGATGAATCACTTTGTGAGAAGCTTGATTTGGATACATAAAGTGGTGGAGAATCACCAGGAAGTTGAATAAATCTCATAGGAGTTGGGATGAAGAAGTTATCCCACTTTCAAATCAGGTGATTCCAGTTTCCCAGTTTGGGAATAGCACAGCTTCTTCGTCGTTCCAATCAAACCAGGATGAATCACTTTGTGAGAAGCTTGATTTGGATACATAAAGTGGTGGAGAATCACCAGGAAGTTGAATAAATCTCATAGGAGTTGGCGAAAAGAAGTTATCCCACTTTCAAATCAGGTGATTCCAGTTTCCCAGTTTGGGAATAGCACAGCTTCTTCGTCGTTCCAATCAAACCAGGATGAATCACTTTGTAAGAAGCTTGATTTGGATACATAAAGTGGTGGAGAATCACCAGGAAGTTGAATAAATCTCATAGGAGTTGGGATGAAGAAGTTATCCCACTTTCAAATCAGGTGATTCCAGTTTCCCAGTTTGGGAATAGCACAGCTTCATCGTCGTTCCAATCAAACCAGGATGAATCACTTTGTGAGAAGCTTGATTTGGATACATAAAGTGGTGGAGAATCACCAGGAAGTTGAATAAATCTCATAGGAGTTGGATGAAGAAGTTATCCCACTTTCAAATCAGGTGATTCCAGTTTCCCAGTTTGGGAATAGCACAGCTTCATCGTCGTTCCAATCAAACCAGGATGAATCACTTTGTGAGAAGCTTGATTTGGATACATAAAGTGGTGGAGAATCACCAGGAAGTTGAATAAATCTCATAGGAGTTGGGATGAAGAAGTTATCCCACTTTCAAATCAGGTGATTCCAGTTTCCCAGTTTGGGAATAGCACAGCTTCATCGTCGTTCCAATCAAACCAGGATGAATCACTTTGTGAGAAGCTTGATTTGGATACATAAAGTGGTGGAGAATCACCAGGAAGTTGAATAAATCTCATAGGAGTTGGCGAAAGAAGTTATCCCACTTTCAAATCAGGTGATTCCAGTTTCCCAGTTTGGGAATAGCACAGCTTCATCGTCGTTCCAATCAAACCAGGATGAATCACTTTGTGAGAAGCTTGATTTGGATACATAAAGTGGTGGAGAATCACCAGGAAGTTGAATAAATCTCATAGGAGTTGGGATGAAGAAGTTATCCCACTTTCAAATCAGGTGATTCCAGTTTCCCAGTTTGGGAATAGCACAGCTTCATCGTCGTTCCCATCAAACCAGGATGAATCACTTTGTGAGAAGCTTGATTTGGATACATAAAGTGGTGGAGAATCACCAGGAAGTTGAATAAATCTCATAGGAGTTGGCGAAAGAAGTTATCCCACTTTCAAATCAGGTGATTCCAGTTTCCCAGTTTGGGAATAGCACAGCTTCTTCGTCGTTCCAATCAAACCAGGATGAATCTCTTTGTAAGAAGCTTGATTTGGATACATAAAGTGGTGGAGAATCACCAGGAAGTTGAATAAATCTCATAGGAGTTGGGATGAAGAAGTTATCCCACTTTCAAATCAGGTGATTCCAGTTTCCCAGTTTGGGAATAGCACAGCTTCTCGTCGTTCCAATCAAACCAGGATGAATCACTTTGTGAGAAGCTTGATTTGGATACATAAAGTGGTGGAGAATCACCAGGAAGTTGAATAAATCTCATAGGAGTTGGGATGAAGAAGTTATCCCACTTTCAAATCAGGTGATTCCAGTTTCCCAGTTTGGGAATAGCACAGCTTCATCGTTGTTCCAATCAAACCAGGATGAATCACTTTGTGAGAAGCTTGATTTGGATACATAAAGTGGTGGAGAATCACCAGGAAGTTAAATAAATCTCATAGGAGTTGGGATGAAGAAGTTATCCCACTTTCAAATCAGGTGATTCCAGTTTCCCATTTTGGGAATAGCACAGCTTCATCGTCGTTCCAATCAAACCAGGATGAATCACTTTGTGAGAAGCTTGATTTGGATACATAAAGTGGTGGAGAATCACCAGGAAGTTGAATAAATCTCATAGGAGTTGGCGAAAAGAAGTTATCCCACTTTCAAATCAGGTGATTCCAGTTTTCCAGTTTGGGAATAGGACAGCTTCTTCGTCCTTCCAATCAAACCAGGATGAATCACTTTGTGAGAAGCTTGATTTGGATACATAAAGTGGTGGAGAATCACCAGGAAGTTGAATAAATCTCATAGGAGTTGGGATGAAGAAGTTATCCCAATTTCAAATCAGGTGATTCCAGTTTCCCAGTTTGGGAATAGCACAGCTTCTTCGTCGTTCCAATCAAACCAGGATGAATCTCTTTGTAAGAAGCTTGATTTGGATACATAAAGTGGTGGAGAATCACCAGGAAGTTGAATAAATCTCATAGGAGTTGGGATGAAGAAGTTATCCCACTTTCAAATCAGGTGATTCCAGTTTCCCAGTTTGGGAATAGCACAGCTTCTTCGTCGTTCCAATCAAACCAGGATGAATCACTTTGTGAGAAGCTTGATTTGGATACATAAAGTGGTGGAGAATCACCAGGAAGTTGAATAAATCTCATAGGAGTTGGCGTGAAGAAGTTATCCACTTTCAAATCAGGTGATTCCAGTTTCCCAGTTTGGGAATAGCACAGCTTCATCGTCGTTCCAATCAAACCAGGATGAATCACTTTGTGAGAAGCTTTATTTGGATACATAAAGTGGTGGAGAATCACCAGGAAGTTGAATAAATCTCATAGGAGTTGGGATGAAGAAGTTATCCCACTTTCAAATCAGGTGATTCCAGTTTCCCAGTTTGGGAATAGCACAGCTTCTTCGTCGTTCCAATCAAACCAGGATGAATCACTTTGTGAGAAGCTTGATTTGGATACATAAAGTGGTGGAGAATCACCAGGAAGTTGAATAAATCTCATAGGATTTGGCGTGAAGAAGTTATCCCACTTTCAAATCAGGTGATTCCAGTTTCCCAGTTTGGGAATAGCACAGCTTCTTCGTCGTTCCAATCAAAACAGGATGAATCACTTTGTGAGAAGCTTGATTTGGATACATAAAGTGGTGTAGAATCACCAGGAAGTTGAATAAATCTCATAGGAGTTGGGATGAAGAAGTTATCCCACTTTCAAATCAGGTGATTCCAGTTTCCCAGTTTGGGAATAGCACAGCTTCATCGTCGTTCCCATCAAACCAGGATGAATCACTTTGTGAGAAGCTTGATTTGGATACATAAAGTGGTGGAGAATCACCAGGAAGTTGAATAAATCTCATTTGAGTTGGCGAAAAGAAGTTATCCCACTTTCAAATCAGGTGATTCCAGTTTCCCAGTGTGGGAATAGGACAGCTTCTCTGTCGTTCCAATCAAACCAGGATGAATCACTTTGTGAGAAGCTTGATTTGGATACATAAAGTGGTGGAGAATCACCAGGAAGTTGAATAAATCTCATAGGAGTTGGCATGAAGAAGTTATCCCACTTTCAAATCAGGTGATTCCAGTTTCCCAGTTTGGGAATAGCACAGCTTCATCGTCGTTCAAATCAAACCAGGATGAATCACTTTGTGAAAAGCTTGATTTGGATACATAAAGTGGTGGAGAATCACAAGGAAGTTGAATAAATCTCATAGGAGTTGGGATGAAGAAGTTATCCCACTTTCGAATCAGGTGATTCCAGTTTCCCAGTTTGGGAATAGCACAGCTTCATCGTTGTTCCAATCAAACCAGGATGAATCACTTTGTGAGAAGCTTGATTTGGATACATAAAGTGGTGGAGAATCACCAGGAAGTTAAATAAATCTCATAGGAGTTGGGATGAAGAAGTTATCCCACTTTCGAATCAGGTGATTCCAGTTTCCCAGTTTGGGAATAGCACAGCTTCATCGTTGTTCCAATCAAACCAGGATGAATCACTTTGTGAGAAGCTTGATTTGGATACATAAAGTGGTGGAGAATCACCAGGAAGTTGAATAAATCTCATAGGAGTTGGGATGAAGAAGTTATCCCACTTTCAAATCAGGTGATTCCAGTTTCCCAGTTTGGGAATAGCACAGCTTCATCGTCGTTCAAATCAAACCAGGATGAATCACTTTGTGAGAAGATTGATTTGGATACATAAAGTGGTGGAGAATCACCAGGAAGTTGAATAAATCTCATAGGAGTTGGCGAAAAGAAGTTATCCCACTTTCAAAGCAGGTGATTCCAGTTTCCCAGTTTGGGAATAGGACAGCTTCTTTGTCCTTCCAATCAAACCAGGATGAATCACTTTGTGAGAAGGTTGATTTGGATACATAAAGTGGTGGAGAATCACCAGGAAGTTGAATAAATCTCATAGGAGTTGGGATGAAGAAGTTATCCCATTTCAAATCAGGTGATTCCAGTTTCCCAGTTTGGGAATAGCGCAGCTTCTTCGTCATTCCAATCAAACCAGGATGAATCTCTTTGTAAGAAGCTTGATTTGGATACATAAAGTGGTGGAGAATCACCATGAAGTTGAATAAATCTCATAGGAGTTGGGATGAAGAAGTTATCCCACTTTCAAATCAGGTGATTCCAGTTTCCCAGTTTGGGAATAGCACAGCTTCTTCGTCGTTCCAATCAAACCAGGATGAATCACTTTGTGAGAAGCTTGATTTGAATACATAAACTGGTGGAGAATTATGACTTTAGAGAATATGAAAGGTATTGAGAAGTCTAAGAGAGATTTAAGAGAGATTAGAGTGTTTAAGAGAAAGTGTATGAGATTATCATGATGAACTAGAGAGAGAGAGACTCATAAACTCGTATGTCACATTAATCAAGCAGATTACAAGTTATATAGTAAGGGAGAGAGACACTAGGTTAAACATTAGGAAAGCATAAGCATGTGGAGTCAAAGGGGAAGAGGAGCGTCCATTTGAAAGGATCCAATGGGAGAGCTTACACGCTTTGGTATCTTGGCATCTAAGACCAAGATGCTGTTTGCTTTACAGCCTGGAACAGCTAGAGACGCGCTGGTCTTCTTCCCTTAACGGACTGATCAGGATAAGGCTGTAACAAGGTTAATCTCTCACGGTAACTCCACTTGGGTAACTTTAGGATGATCCCCTTTCCCTAAGTGTACGGCCTCACTTGTACGGCCTTGGCTTGTACGGACATCCCTCATGTACTGATTCCTTATTCAGAATCCTCTCATCCCTTCATGCCTTCACCTTGATGTCTCTTCTCTCCTTTTATTTAACACTCCCCCTCAAGCTTAGACTCTTGCAAAGCTAAGCTTGGAAAGGCCATGAGATCTTCCTCATTAAAACCTCATCAAAGAAAACCCATTGGGACAAAACTTTGATGAGGGAAAAAGAGTGAAGAACTCATGCTAAGGGGACTCAGCCACTTGGTGTGAGATCCAGGAGTCCTAGCCTGATGTGAATGGACTCCATGGTCTTCTGTCTCGCGGCTTTGGTAAAGACATCAGCTAACTGATCCTCACTCCTTGTATAGCATGGCAAGATTACTCCCAAGACAATCATCTGCCTCACCTTGTGACAATCAACTTCAATGTGCTTGGTTCTCTCATGGAAGACTGAGTTGGTTGCAATGTGTATAGCCGCTTGATTGTCACAATGCATAGTCATTGGAGTTGCTTGCTCTATCTCCAAATGCTTCAAGATCCCTTTGATCCATACCAACTCATTGGTAAGCTTCAGCATTGCTCTATACTCAGCTTCAGCACTTGAACAAGACACCACTTTCTGCTTCTTGCTCTTCCAAGTCACCAAGTTGCCTCCAATGAATGTACAGTAACCAGTGGTTGATCTTCTGTCTGCTCTATCTCCAGCCCAATCCGCATCACAATATCCCACTACTTCAGTACTCTTGTTGCATCCCATCCAAACTCCAAGGCTTGATGTCCCGTTCAGATACAAGAGCAGTCTCTCCACCATGCGCCAGTGATGATCCTTTGGAACTTGCATATGCTGGCTCACTTGGTTCACAGCAAAGCAAATGTCTGGTCGTGTGATGGTGAGGTAGATAAGCTTCCCTACTAGCTTCCTGTATAGCTTTGGATCATGAAAGGCCTTGCTATCTTCAATCTCCCCCTCACGTGGAATCTTGTATCCATCTTCAAGAGGCATCTTTGCTGTCTTATCTCCTTGTATACCTGCATCTTTCAAAAGATCAAGTGTGTACTTCCTTTGGGAAATGACAATCCTTCCTTAGATCTACACAACTCAATTCCAAGGAAGTATTTCATTTCTCCTAAGTCTTTGATTTCAAACACAGATTTCAAAAACTCCTTTGTGGCTTTTATACCAGCCTTATCACTACCTGTTATGATAATGTCATCAACATATACAAGTAGACAGATGATACCTGAGGGTGTAGTTATGAGATTAGAGAGTAGAATAGGTATTGAGAGATTAAGAGAGATTTGGTAAGAGATTAAGAGAGGTTTAGAAGAGATTGTGAGAGAAATGGGGAGATTAAGTATGATCCATGATGAACAAGAGAGAGAGACTAGAGAGAGAGTAACATAACTCGCATACTTTAATTAATGAGAGAGTGTTTACAATATATAGGAGGTGATACTAGGGTTTAAGAAGAGACTAAGCATGTGAGGTCAAGTCTAAGGGAGCCTTTAATTTGAACCGGACCAATGAGCCTCTCCACACGCGTGGTCACTATGCTAAAAGTGAACCTTATCCTTCCAGCCTGTGCCAGCCTGTAGAGACGCTCTTCCTCTATCCATAAACGGTCATATGCCTTCTTTGGTCAAGGCAAAACATGATCAGACCGTGAACTTCTTCTCGCGGTAACATTTCTTTACCGCTTGGTCGATACCGTCTGTACGGCCGTACGGCCATGGTACGGACCTGTACGGACCGGTACGGACGGTTCTCCCTAAGGCCAATCCTTCTCCTCTTCTCCACATCACAACCTCTTCAACCCTGAACAACTCTCCTCATATTCCTCAGCTCATCTCAACACTCCCCCTCAAGCTTGACCATGTGGAACAAGTCAAGCTTGGAAGGATCATGAGCTCCTCCTCATTAAAAACCTCATCAAAGAAAACCCATTGGGACAAAACTCTGATGAGGGAAAAAGAGTAAGGACCTCATGATCAGGAGAGTGTATAGATCAGCCCTTAGGCGAAAGATCAAGGAGTCCCAACCTTATGTGAATTGACTCCATTGTCTTTTGCCTAGCCGCCTTAGTGAATACATCTGCCAACTGATCCTCACTCCTTGTGTAGCACGGCAGTATTACTCCCAAGACTATCATCTGCCTCACTTTATGACAGTCCACTTCAATGTGCTTAGTTCTTTCATGGAACACCGAGTTTGTGGCTATGTGAATGGCTGCTTGATTGTCACAGTGCATGGTCATTGGTGTTGCTTGCTCAATCTCCAAGTGCTTCAGTATTCCTTTAATCCATACCAACTCATTTGTGAGTTTTAGCATTGCTCTATACTCAGCCTCGGCACTTGAGCATGACACCACCTTCTGCTTCTTACTCTTCCAAGTAACCATGTTTCCACCAATGAATGTGCAATAGCCGGTTGTAGATCTTCTATCTGTTCTGTCTCCAGCCCAATCTGCATCACAATATCCCACTGCTTCAGTACTCCCGTTACAACCCATCCATATACCAAGCCCTTGAGTTCCATTCAGATACATGAGAACTCTTTCTACCATGCGCCAGTGATGCTCTCTTGGAGCTTGCATATGCTGACTCACTTGGTTCACAGCAAAACAGATGTCTGGCCTAGTGATGGTTAGATAGATCAGCTTCCCCACAAGCTTCCTGTATAGCTTTGGATCATGAAATAGCTTACTATCTTCTAGCTCCCCCTCACGTGGAGCTTTATACCCATCCTCCATGGGCATCTTGGCTGTCTTTCCACCATACGCACCAGCCTCCTTCAATAGATCCAAGATATACTTCCTTTGTGAGATGAACAACCCTTCTTCTGATCTGCACAGCTCAATTCCAAGGAAGTACTTCATTTCTCCCAAGTCTTTGATGTCAAACACAGATTTCAGAAACTCCTTGGTCTCCTTGATTTCAACCTTATCACTGCCTGTGATAACTATGTCATCCACATATACAAGAAGCACAACAATGCCAGCAGGTGTCGTAAGAGTGAAGAGAGTGTGATCAAGCTCTGATTTCCTGAAACCTCTTCCATTTAGAGTTGTGCTCAGCTTGTGATACCATGCCCTTGGTGATTGCTTCAACCCATAGATGGCCTTCTTCAGTCTCAGCACATTCCCTGGTTTCACCATCCCTTCTAGGCCCGGAGGTGGTAGCATGTAAACTTCATCTTCTAACTCTCCTTGGAGAAATGCATTCTTAACATCCATCTGCCAAAGATCCCACCCAAGGTTAGTAGCCACTGATAGGACTATTCGAATGGTGTGTAGCTTTGCAACTGGAGCAAATGTATCAATGTAGTCTTCTCCATAAGTCTGAGTGAACCCTCTTGCTACCAGTCTAGTCTTCTTCCTCTCAATCGACCCATCAGCCTTGTACTTGACTGTAAAGATCCATCTACTAGACACAGCCTTCTTCCCTTTTGGTAGTTCACTCTCATACCATGTGTCATTCTTTATCATAGCTCCTGCCTCAGCTCCTACTGATTCCTTCCATTCCTTATCTTCCATTGCCTCTTCATAGCTTCTTGGAATGTGATTCTTATCTAAGTTTACCATAAATGCACAATGTGCTTCTGGATATTGAGCAAAGGAACACACAGCCTGAGTAGGATGCTTCACAGCTTGGGCATTGTAGTACACTCTCGTGTTTACCCAACTGGAAGGATCCTTCCTCAGCCTTGTACTCCTTCTCAACACTGGCCCTTCTTGTGCCATCTCTTGTTCTTCTTCTACTTGTGGAGTCACTGCTTCAGTCTGTTCTTCAGCTTCAGCTCTAGCCTCTCCTTGTCTCTGATCTTCTTCATTCAGTTCTCCCCTTGCTGATCCTTCTCCACTTTGGACAGGAGAATCAGTTCCTCTGTTTCCTAGCTCACCTGCCTCTTCTAAGCCTTGGTCCTCTAGTTCAGATACTGATTCACTTCCCCCCTCATGTGCAAAGTGGGATGGTTCTTCTGCTGCAGCTGGAGTAGGTTCTGGACGCCTACTCTGATCCTGGGACACTCCAATTCCGAGCCCCTCTAGGATGTTTCTCAAGCAAGCAGCTCTTTCTGATGGCTGGGAGAGATCCTCCAAGTCTTCCCATGTCTGCTCATCATAGTATCCTTTGTCTTCCATGAATCTGACATCCCTTGACACTAGGACTCTCCTAGCTGTAGGATCATAGCATTTGTATCCCTTCTGTGAAGTGGAATACCCAATCATCATAGCCTTGGTGCTCTTTGCTTCTAGTTTGTTTCTCTGCTCGCCTGGTACAAGAACATAACACACGCATCCAAAGGTCCTCAGGTGATCCAAGACTGGCCTGCTCTTGTTGAGTACCTCAAATGGAGATTGATCTGCCAAGATCCTGGTTGGTATCCTGTTGATCAGGTAGCACGCAGTCATCACAGCATCACTCCAATACCTCTTGGGAACCCCTTTGTGGAACATCATGGACCGGGACACCTCCATGAGATGTCTGTTCTTCCTTTCCGCAACTCCATTCTGCTGTGGAGTGTATGGGCAGCTAGTCTGGTGAAGAATCCCATGTTGAGCAAGGTGATCACGAAATGCATGCCCAGTATACTCCCCACCATTATCAGACCTGAAAATCTTAATCTTGGCATGATATTGGTTAGTCACATAGGCTTGAAAATTTTTAAATGCATCAAGGACCCTATCTTTAGTTTTAATCAATGTTAACCAGGTGTATTTGGATTTTTCATCAATGAATGTGACATAATACTTGTAATCATCCCTAGATAAGCAAGGTGCCGTCCAAACATCAGAGTGAATTAAATCAAAGCAGTTTGCATAAAGAGTAGATGATCTCTGAAAAACAGTCTTACAATGTTTGCCCAAAATACATGCCTCACAATCATTATTTTTAAACATGACACCTGGTAACATAATGCTTAAGGCCCTAACATGTGGATGTCCTAGCCTAGCATGCCACAGAGCATCAGTACTTAAGGAAGAAACAGAACTAAACGAGAAACAAGAACTAGAAATAGGTGCAAGGTCTTCAATCATGTAAAGATCCCCCTTGGTTGCTCCTTGCCCAATCAACTTACTGCTCTTAATATCCTGAAACTTAACATCATTAGGACTGAAAATAACATTGCATTGAAGATCAGTAGTGCATTTCTTAACTGATAAAAGATTAGAGGTGAACTCAGGCATGTAAAAAGCTTTTGAATCCTTATTAAACAAGTTCAGTTTACCAATGCCCCTAATGGGAATTCTATCTCCATTTGCAATCATAACATGTCCAAGGGCAGGTTCTATGTCTTTTATCAGATTGTTATCACTAATCATGTGATGAGATGCACCAGAGTCAATTATCAATGGTTTATGCAAGCTCCTAGCAGTCTTGGTTCTAGATGTTTCATTTTCAGCTTTCAGGCTCTTAACTACTCCTAACAATCTATCAGTTATGCTAGTATGAGCAGTGGCAGTACATGAGATTTTAAAAATGTCTAACAGTTTATCAGAGATACTAGGTAATGTATGAGCAGAGTATGAGTATCCAAGAGTGTTGCCTAGCATTTTACCAGACTCCTTGAGGGCTCGGATGAAAGCCTCAAAGTCAGCCTTGGTGATCACCTCCTGAGAAGTTAGAGCTCTGCCTTCACTTTCACCCGCCTTGACATTTGGACTAGCCCCTGATGAGCCGGCACCACTTGCTTCAGCAGAAAGGTGAGCCTTAGCTTCTCTATCCTTGTTGAACTTGCTAGGCCTGAGGTGTGGATGTAGGATCCAGCACTGACTCTTCTTATGCCCCTGCCGCTTGCAATGCTCACAGCTTCCCTCATACTTCTCATACTTCCTTCCATCTCCACGGTACGCTGCCTTGTTTGCTTGCGCCTCTTCTGCTTTATGAGCCGTGGACATTCCCTTCTTGCCTCCAAACAACCCAAGAGAGCCTTCCTCCTTCTGAAGTTGAGCGCATACCTCCTCCATGGATGGGAGAGTAGGTGATCTCAGGATATGCTTGATCACATCCTGGTAGCTTTCATCTAGAGTCATCAATAGCCCAAACACCTGATCTTGCTCTCTCCTCTCAATGAGCGATTCCTCATCAGTTGTGTTGGGTCTAAGACTCTCAAGTTCGGACCACAAAGCTCCAAACTTCCCCATGTGCTTGGTGAGATCTTCTCCATCTTGCCTCAAGACACTGATGGTTTGCTTCAGATCAAACACCCGGCTTATGTTGGACTTGTTTCCATACCTCTTATGGAGCATGTCCCAAAGGCGCTTAGGAGTCTCAAAGTGCACGTAAGCTTCAAGTATGGGGAGCTCCAGGGAGGCATGGAGCACAGACAGCACCATCAAATCCTCTTGGACCCATCTCTTTGCTTCAGCTACCGCAAGAGTCTTCCCGTCGCCTTCTTCTTCATCTTCTTTGGCCACTGGCTCCGGACCATCATCTGTGATGTGGTTCCACAACCCTAGCCTTCCAATGGTAGTCCTCACCAACTGGGACCACATCAAGTAGTTCGAGCCTCCCTTCAGTGCAACCGGAACCGTCACCAGTTTGCTAAAGTTGGTCGTCTCCATCTCCTCTTCTTTAACACACAAGAACAAACTCGCAAATGTAAAGAAAGGAACAAGGATCTCTCAATACCAAAGCCAACCTGGCTCTGATACCATATGAGATTAGAGAGTAGAATAGGTATTGAGAGATTAAGAGAGATTTGGTAAGAGATTAAGAGAGGTTTAGAAGAGATTGTGAGAGAAATGGGGAGATTAAGTATGATCCATGATGAACAAGAGAGAGAGACTAGAGAGAGAGTAACATAACTCGCATACTTTAATTAATGAGAGAGTGTTTACAATATATAGGAGGTGATACTAGGGTTTAAGAAGAGACTAAGCATGTGAGGTCAAGTCTAAGGGAGCCTTTAATTTGAACCGGACCAATGAGCCTCTCCACACGCGTGGTCACTATGCTAAAAGTGAACCTTATCCTTCCAGCCTGTGCCAGCCTGTAGAGACGCTCTTCCTCTATCCATAAACGGTCATATGCCTTCTTTGGTCAAGGCAAAACATGATCAGACCGTGAACTTCTTCTCGCGGTAACATTTCTTTACCGCTTGGTCGATACCGTCTGTACGGCCGTACGGCCATGGTACGGACCTGTACGGACCGGTACGGACGGTTCTCCCTAAGGCCAATCCTTCTCCTCTTCTCCACATCACAACCTCTTCAACCCTGAACAACTCTCCTCATATTCCTCAGCTCATCTCAACAGTAGTGAGAGTGAAGAGAGTGTGATCCAATTCAGACTTCTTGAACCCACGCCCATTTAAGGTAGTGCTCAGCTTGTTATACCATGCTCTAGGAGATTGCTTCAGCCCATAGATAGCCTTCTTGAGTCTCAATACATTTCCAGGTTTCACAAGGTGCTCTAGACCCGGTGGTGGATACATATACACTTCATCCTCTAGCTCTCCTTGAAGAAAGGCATTCTTCACATCCATCTGCCAAAGCTCCCACTCAAGATTCACAGCAAGAGATAGAACAATTCTTATGGTATGGAGTTTGGCAACAGGGGCAAAGGTATCAATGTAGTCTTCCCCATATGTTTGAGTGTATCCTCTAGCCACCAGTCTTGTCTTCTTCCTCTCAATAGTTCCATCAGGTAGATACTTGATAGTGAATATCCACTTGCTTGTTACTGCCTTCTTCCCTCTTGGTAACTCACTTTCAAACCAAGTGTCATTCTTTATCATAGCATTTGCTTCATCACCCACTGATTCTTTCCAATCTTCATGTAACATTGCTTCTTCATATGATCTTGGTACACTGCTCTCATCTAAGCTTGTAATGAATGCACAATGTTCCTTTGGGTAGCTCGCAAATGAGCACACAGCCTGAGAGGGATGCTTCACAGCTTGAGCATTGTAGTACACTCTCGTGTTTACCCAGTTGGAAGCATCTCTCTTCAGCCGTGTGCTTCTCCTTAATGGGGCTTGTTCCACCTCCACCACCGTAGGCTGCACCACCGTAGGCTGAACTGCTTCTCTTTCTACTTCATTTGGTTCAATTGGTTCCACATGATCTTCTTGTATGGATTCTTCCTCTCTTTGTATCACACCTTGACCATGACTATCTGAGTCTTGATCCTCATGATCTTCAGGCTCAGCCTCATTTCCCCCCTCATGATCATGGTGTGATGGTTCTTCAGCTTCATTCTCCTTTGATGGTTGCTGATCCTGGGACATGTTGATTCCAAGTCCTTCCAGTACACGCCTAAGACTTGTAGCTCGATCAGATGGTTGAGACAAATCCTCAAGATCTTCCCACTTTCTATCTCCATAAAAGCTCTTATCCTCCAAGAACTTCACATCTCTAGACACAAGAACTCTCCTGGCTTCTGAATCATAGCATTTGTATCCCTTTTGTGACGTTGAGTAGCCAATGAACATGGCTCTTGTGCTCTTTGCTTCTAGTTTATTCCTTAGCTCCCCGGGTACAAGTACAAAGCACACGCATCCAAAGACTCTTAAGTGATCCAGCACAGGTTTGCTTCTGTTTAAAACTTCATAAGGAGCTTGATCTTCCAGGATCTTGGTTGGTATCCTATTGATTAGATAACAAGCCGAGATCACAGCATCACTCCAGAATCTCTTAGGCACACTTGTATGAAACATCATAGACCTTGCCACCTCCATTAGGTGTCTATTCTTTCTCTCAGCTACACCGTTCTGTTGAGGAGTGTATGGACAACTTGTCTGATGTAGAATCCCATGTTGAGCTAGGTGACTCTTGAATGCATTGCCAGTATATTCTCCACCATTATCAGACCTGAAAATCTTAATCTTGGCATTATACTGGTTAGATACATAAGATTGGAAGTTTTTAAATGCATCAAGAACCCTATCCTTTGTTTTAATGAGTGTTATCCAGGTGTATTTAGATTTCTCATCTATAAATGTGACAAAGTACTTGTAATTATCTCTAGATAAGCAGGGAGCAGTCCATACATCAGAGTGAACAAGATCAAAACACTTATCATAGATAGTAGTAGATCTTTTAAAGACAGTCTTACAATGTTTTCCCAAAATACAAGCCTCACAATCATTATTTTTAAACATGACACCTGGAAACATTAAGCTTAAGGCTCTAACATGTGGATGTCCTAGCCTAGAATGCCATAATGCACCTTTACTTAAAACAGAACTCAGCAAACAACTATAAATGGGGTTAATGTCTTCAAGTACATAAAGATCCCCCTTGGTTACTCCTTGTCCGATCAACTTATTGCTCTCAATATCCTGAAATGTCACATTGTTAGGACTAAAGATAACATTGCATTGTAGATCATTGGTACATCTTTTAACAGATAAGAGATTAGAAGTAAAATCCGGCATGTAAAATGCTTTAGAGTTCTTATCAAATAGCTTTAAGTCTCCTACACCTTTAATGGGAATTCTATCTCCATTTGCAATCATTACATGACCATGAGCAGGTTCTATGTTTTTGATCAAGCTATCATCACTAATCATGTGATGAGATGCACCAGAGTCAACAATCAATGGTTTTATGCCTCTAGCAAGATGAGTTCTAGGTGATTCATTTCTCAGTTTTAATTTCTCAATGATATCTATCAACCTATTCTCATTCCTAGGCATCATATGAGCAGTATAAGAGTAACCAAGAGTGTTTCCGAATGTACCAGACTCCTTAAGAGCTTTGATGAGGGCATCAATGTCAGATTTGCGGATCACTTCATGCTCCAAACTCTTTGCGGCCGTGTAGTGAGTTGCCATAGCCTTGCCTGCGCTTTCACCCACTTGTGCACTTGAGCCTGCTCCTGATGGACCGGCTTCACGTGCTTCAGTAGACAGGTTAGCTCTGGCTTCTCGATCCTTGTTGAACTTGGCCGGCTTGAGATGGGGATGAAGGATCCAGCACTGGCTCCTCTTGTGTCCTGGCTTCTTGCAGTGATCACAGTTGCCTCCAAACCTCCTCTCATCACCATACTTCCTCTCATCAGTCTTGTATGCTGCACGGTTAGCTTGCGCTCCTTCCTCAGCCTTGTTGGCTAGAGCTAAGTCTCCCTTGCTTCCGAAGAGACCAAGAGATCCTTCCTCCTTCTGGAGCTGCGCACACACTTCCTCCATGGATGGAAGACTTGGCATCCTCAACATGTGTTTGATCACATCATTGAACGGAGGATCCAAAGTCAACAGCAATCCAAACACCTGATCCTGCTCCCTCCTCTCCATGAGTAGCTCTTGATCAGCCGTGCTTGGCCTCAATGATTCAAGCTCAGACCACAAGGATCTATACTTGCCCAAATGCTTGGTGAACTCCTCTCCATCTTGTACCAGTGTGTTGATAGCTTTCTTGATCTCATACACACGGTTCAGATTGGTAACGTTCCCAAAAGTCTTTTGGAGTACCTCCCACAGGTGTTTTGGAGTCTCACAGTAGCTGTAGGCTTCCAAGAGATGTTCTTCAAGAGATCCTTGCAGCACAGATAGCACCATCAAGTCATCTTGAATCCACTTCTTGTTGAGATGAGCTGAGGAATATGAGGAGAGTTGTTCAGGGTTGAAGAGGTTGTGATGTGGAGAAGAGGAGAAGGATTGGCCTTAGGGAGAACCGTCCGTACCGGTCCGTACAGGTCCGTACCATGGCCGTACGGCCGTACAGACGGTATCGACCAAGCGGTAAAGAAATGTTACCGCGAGAAGAAGTTCACGGTCTGATCATGTTTTGCCTTGACCAAAGAAGGCATATGACCGTTTATGGATAGAGGAAGAGCGTCTCTACAGGCTGGCACAGGCTGGAAGGATAAGGTTCACTTTTAGCATAGTGACCACGCGTGTGGAGAGGCTCATTGGTCCGGTTCAAATTAAAGGCTTCCTTAGACTTGACCTCACATGCTTAGTCTCTTCTTAAACCCTAGTATCACCTCCTATATATTGTAAACACTCTCTCATTAATTAAAAGGATGCGAGTTATGTTACTCTCTCTCTAGTCTCTCTCTCTTGTTCATCATGGATCATACTTAATCTCCACATTTCTCTCACAATCTCTTCTAAACCTCTCTTAATCTCTTACCAAATCTCTCTTAATCTCTCAATACCTATTCTACTCTCTAATCTCATATGGTATCAGAGCCAGGTTGGCTTTGGTATTGAGAGATCCTTGTTCCTTTCTTTACATTTGCGAGTTTGTTCTTGTGTGTTAAAGAAGAGGAGATGGAGACGACCAACTTTAGCAAACTGGTGACGGTTCCGGTTGCACTGAAGGGAGGCTCGAACTACTTGATGTGGTCCCAGTTGGTGAGGACTACCATTGGAAGGCTAGGGTTGTGGAACCACATCACAGATGATGGTCCGGAGCCAGTGGCCAAAGAAGATGAAGAAGAAGGCGACGGGAAGACTCTTGCGGTAGCTGAAGCAAAGAGATGGGTCCAAGAGGATTTGATGGTGCTGTCTGTGCTCCATGCCTCCCTGGAGCTCCCCATACTTGAAGCTTACGTGCACTTTGAGACTCCTAAGCGCCTTTGGGACATGCTCCATAAGAGGTATGGAAACAAGTCCAACATAAGCCGGGTGTTTGATCTGAAGCAAACCATCAGTGTCTTGAGGCAAGATGGAGAAGATCTCACCAAGCACATGGGGAAGTTTGGAGCTTTGTGGTCCGAACTTGAGAGTCTTAGACCCAACACAACTGATGAGGAATCGCTCATTGAGAGGAGAGAGCAAGATCAGGTGTTTGGGCTATTGATGACTCTAGATGAAAGCTACCAGGATGTGATCAAGCATATCCTGAGATCACCTACTCTCCCATCCATGGAGGAGGTATGCGCTCAACTTCAGAAGGAGGAAGGCTCTCTTGGGTTGTTTGGAGGCAAGAAGGGAATGTCCACGGCTCATAAAGCAGAAGAGGCGCAAGCAAACAAGGCAGCGTACCGTGGAGATGGAAGGAAGTATGAGAAGTATGAGGGAAGCTGTGAGCATTGCAAGCGGCAGGGGCATAAGAAGAGTCAGTGCTGGATCCTACATCCACACCTCAGGCCTAGCAAGTTCAACAAGGATAGAGAAGCTAAGGCTCACCTTTCTGCTGAAGCAAGTGGTGCCGGCTCATCAGGGGCTAGTCCAAATGTCAAGGCGGGTGAAAGTGAAGGCAGAGCTCTAACTTCTCAGGAGGTGATCACCAAGGCTGACTTTGAGGCTTTCATCCGAGCCCTCAAGGAGTCTGGTAAAATGCTAGGCAACACTCTTGGATACTCATACTCTGCTCATACATTACCTAGTATCTCTGATAAACTGTTAGACATTTTTAAAATCTCATGTACTGCCACTGCTCATACTAGCATAACTGATAGATTGTTAGGAGTAGTTAAGAGCCTGAAAGCTGAAAATGAAACATCTAGAACCAAGACTGCTAGGAGCTTGCATAAACCATTGATAATTGACTCTGGTGCATCTCATCACATGATTAGTGATAACAATCTGATAAAAGACATAGAACCTGCCCTTGGACATGTTATGATTGCAAATGGAGATAGAATTCCCATTAGGGGCATTGGTAAACTGAACTTGTTTAATAAGGATTCAAAAGCTTTTTACATGCCTGAGTTCACCTCTAATCTTTTATCAGTTAAGAAATGCACTACTGATCTTCAATGCAATGTTATTTTCAGTCCTAATGATGTTAAGTTTCAGGATATTAAGAGCAGTAAGTTGATTGGGCAAGGAGCAACCAAGGGGGATCTTTACATGATTGAAGACCTTGCACCTATTTCTAGTTCTTGTTTCTCGTTTAGTTCTGTTTCTTCCTTAAGTACTGATGCTCTGTGGCATGCTAGGCTAGGACATCCACATGTTAGGGCCTTAAGCATTATGTTACCAGGTGTCATGTTTAAAAATAATGATTGTGAGGCATGTATTTTGGGCAAACATTGTAAGACTGTTTTTCAGAGATCATCTACTCTTTATGCAAACTGCTTTGATTTAATTCACTCTGATGTTTGGACGGCACCTTGCTTATCTAGGGATGATTACAAGTATTATGTCACATTCATTGATGAAAAATCCAAATACACCTGGTTAACATTGATTAAAACTAAAGATAGGGTCCTTGATGCATTTAAAAATTTTCAAGCCTATGTGACTAACCAATATCATGCCAAGATTAAGATTTTCAGGTCTGATAATGGTGGGGAGTATACTGGGCATGCATTTCGTGATCACCTTGCTCAACATGGGATTCTTCACCAGACTAGCTGCCCATACACTCCACAGCAGAATGGAGTTGCGGAAAGGAAGAACAGACATCTCATGGAGGTGTCCCGGTCCATGATGTTCCACAAAGGGGTTCCCAAGAGGTATTGGAGTGATGCTGTGATGACTGCGTGCTACCTGATCAACAGGATACCAACCAGGATCTTGGCAGATCAATCTCCATTTGAGGTACTCAACAAGAGCAGGCCAGTCTTGGATCACCTGAGGACCTTTGGATGCGTGTGTTATGTTCTTGTACCAGGCGAGCAGAGAAACAAACTAGAAGCAAAGAGCACCAAGGCTATGATGATTGGGTATTCCACTTCACAGAAGGGATACAAATGCTATGATCCTACAGCTAGGAGAGTCCTAGTGTCAAGGGATGTCAGATTCATGGAAGACAAAGGATACTATGATGAGCAGACATGGGAAGACTTGGAGGATCTCTCCCAGCCATCAGAAAGAGCTGCTTGCTTGAGAAACATCCTAGAGGGGCTCGGAATTGGAGTGTCCCAGGATCAGAGTAGGCGTCCAGAACCTACTCCAGCTGCAGCAGAAGAACCATCCCACTTTGCACATGAGGGGGGAAGTGAATCAGTATCTGAACTAGAGGACCAAGGCTTAGAAGAGGCAGGTGAGCTAGGAAACAGAGGAACTGATTCTCCTGTCCAAAGTGGAGAAGGATCAGCAAGGGGAGAACTGAATGAAGAAGATCAGAGACAAGGAGAGGCTAGAGCTGAAGCTGAAGAACAGACTGAAGCAGTGACTCCACAAGTAGAAGAAGAACAAGAGATGGCACAAGAAGGGCCAGTGTTGAGAAGGAGTACAAGGCTGAGGAAGGATCCTTCCAGTTGGGTAAACACGAGAGTGTACTACAATGCCCAAGCTGTGAAGCATCCTACTCAGGCTGTGTGTTCCTTTGCTCAATATCCAGAAGCACATTGTGCATTTATGGTAAACTTAGATAAGAATCACATTCCAAGAAGCTATGAAGAGGCAATGGAAGATAAGGAATGGAAGGAATCAGTAGGAGCTGAGGCAGGAGCTATGATAAAGAATGACACATGGTATGAGAGTGAACTACCAAAAGGGAAGAAGGCTGTGTCTAGTAGATGGATCTTTACAGTCAAGTACAAGGCTGATGGGTCGATTGAGAGGAAGAAGACTAGACTGGTAGCAAGAGGGTTCACTCAGACTTATGGAGAAGACTACATTGATACATTTGCTCCAGTTGCAAAGCTACACACCATTCGAATAGTCCTATCAGTGGCTACTAACCTTGGGTGGGATCTTTGGCAGATGGATGTTAAGAATGCATTTCTCCAAGGAGAGTTAGAAGATGAAGTTTACATGCTACCACCTCCGGGCCTAGAAGGGATGGTGAAACCAGGGAATGTGCTGAGACTGAAGAAGGCCATCTATGGGTTGAAGCAATCACCAAGGGCATGGTATCACAAGCTGAGCACAACTCTAAATGGAAGAGGTTTCAGGAAATCAGAGCTTGATCACACTCTCTTCACTCTTACGACACCTGCTGGCATTGTTGTGCTTCTTGTATATGTGGATGACATAGTTATCACAGGCAGTGATAAGGTTGAAATCAAGGAGACCAAGGAGTTTCTGAAATCTGTGTTTGACATCAAAGACTTGGGAGAAATGAAGTACTTCCTTGGAATTGAGCTGTGCAGATCAGAAGAAGGGTTGTTCATCTCACAAAGGAAGTATATCTTGGATCTATTGAAGGAGGCTGGTGCGTATGGTGGAAAGACAGCCAAGATGCCCATGGAGGATGGGTATAAAGCTCCACGTGAGGGGGAGCTAGAAGATAGTAAGCTATTTCATGATCCAAAGCTATACAGGAAGCTTGTGGGGAAGCTGATCTATCTAACCATCACTAGGCCAGACATCTGTTTTGCTGTGAACCAAGTGAGTCAGCATATGCAAGCTCCAAGAGAGCATCACTGGCGCATGGTAGAAAGAGTTCTCATGTATCTGAATGGAACTCAAGGGCTTGGTATATGGATGGGTTGTAACGGGAGTACTGAAGCAGTGGGATATTGTGATGCAGATTGGGCTGGAGACAGAACAGATAGAAGATCTACAACCGGCTATTGCACATTCATTGGTGGAAACATGGTTACTTGGAAGAGTAAGAAGCAGAAGGTGGTGTCATGCTCAAGTGCCGAGGCTGAGTATAGAGCAATGCTAAAACTCACAAATGAGTTGGTATGGATTAAAGGAATACTGAAGCACTTGGAGATTGAGCAAGCAACACCAATGACCATGCACTGTGACAATCAAGCAGCCATTCACATAGCCACAAACTCGGTGTTCCATGAAAGAACTAAGCACATTGAAGTGGACTGTCATAAAGTGAGGCAGATGATAGTCTTGGGAGTAATACTGCCGTGCTACACAAGGAGTGAGGATCAGTTGGCAGATGTATTCACTAAGGCGGCTAGGCAAAAGACAATGGAGTCAATTCACATAAGGTTGGGACTCCTTGATCTTTCGCCTAAGGGCTGATCTATACACTCTCCTGATCATGAGGTCCTTACTCTTTTTCCCTCATCAGAGTTTTGTCCCAATGGGTTTTCTTTGATGAGGTTTTTAATGAGGAGGAGCTCATGATCCTTCCAAGCTTGACTTGTTCCACATGGTCAAGCTTGAGGGGGAGTGTTGAGATGAGCTGAGGAATATGAGGAGAGTTGTTCAGGGTTGAAGAGGTTGTGATGTGGAGAAGAGGAGAAGGATTGGCCTTAGGGAGAACCGTCCGTACCGGTCCGTACAGGTCCGTACCATGGCCGTACGGCCGTACAGACGGTATCGACCAAGCGGTAAAGAAATGTTACCGCGAGAAGAAGTTCACGGTCTGATCATGTTTTGCCTTGACCAAAGAAGGCATATGACCGTTTATGGATAGAGGAAGAGCGTCTCTACAGGCTGGCACAGGCTGGAAGGATAAGGTTCACTTTTAGCATAGTGACCACGCGTGTGGAGAGGCTCATTGGTCCGGTTCAAATTAAAGGCTTCCTTAGACTTGACCTCACATGCTTAGTCTCTTCTTAAACCCTAGTATCACCTCCTATATATTGTAAACACTCTCTCATTAATTAAAAGGATGCGAGTTATGTTACTCTCTCTCTAGTCTCTCTCTCTTGTTCATCATGGATCATACTTAATCTCCACATTTCTCTCACAATCTCTTCTAAACCTCTCTTAATCTCTTACCAAATCTCTCTTAATCTCTCAATACCTATTCTACTCTCTAATCTCATACTTCTTTCCATCAGCAACCGCGAGCTCTCTTCCACCTTCTTCCTCACTGGCCACTGGTGCTGGAGCTTCATCTGTGATGTGACCCCATAACCCTAGCCTCCCAATGGCTGTCTTCACAAGCCTAGACCACAACAGGTAGTTTCCCCCACCCTTGAGAGAAATCGGAACCGTAATCACCTTGTTTCCTCCCATCTTGATTTGCTTGGACTTGGTTTAGAATCTCACAAGAAAGAACTTTTATCTGAAGCTGAAGAACACACGATCTCAATACCACAGCCAACCTGGCTCTGATACCATATGACTTTAGAGAATATGAAAGGTATTGAGAAGTCTAAGAGAGATTTAAGAGAGATTAGAGTGTTTAAGAGAAAGTGTATGAGATTATCATGATGAACTAGAGAGAGAGAGACTCATAAACTCGTATGTCACATTAATCAAGCAGATTACAAGTTATATAGTAAGGGAGAGAGACACTAGGTTAAACATTAGGGAAAGCATAAGCATGTGGAGTCAAAGGGGAAGAGGAGCGTCCATTTGAAAGGATCCAATGGGAGAGCTTACACGCTTTGGTATCTTGGCATCTAAGACCAAGATGCTGTTTGCTTTACAGCCTGGAACAGCTAGAGACGCGCTGGTCTTCTTCCCTTAACGGACTGATCAGGATAAGGCTGTAACAAGGTTAATCTCTCACGGTAACTCCACTTGGGTAACTTTAGGATGATCCCCTTTCCCTAAGTGTACGGCCTCACTTGTACGGCCTTGGCTTGTACGGACATCCCTCATGTACTGATTCCTTATTCAGAATCCTCTCATCCCTTCATGCCTTCACCTTGATGTCTCTTCTCTCCTTTTATTTAACAAGAATCACCAGGAATTTGAATAAATCTCATAGGAGTTGGCGTGAAGAAGTTATCCACTTTCAAATCAGGTGATTCCAGTTTCCCAGTTTGGGAATAGCACAGCTTCATCGTCGTTCCAGTCAAACCAGGATGAATCACTTTGTGAGAAGCTTGATTTGGATACAAAAAGTGGTGGAGAATGACCAGGAAGTTGAATAAATCTCATAGGAGTTGGGATGAAGAAGTTATTCCACTTTCAAATCAGGTGATTCCAGTTTCCCAGTTTGGGAATAGCACAGCTTCTTCGTCGTTCCAATCAAACCAGGATGAATCACTTTGTGAGAAGCTTGATTTGAATACATAATGTGGTGGAGAATCACCAGGAAGTTGAATAAATCTCATAGGATTTGGCGTGAAGAAGTTATCCCACTTTCAAATCAGGTGATTCCAGTTTCCCAGTTTGGGAATAGCACAGCTTCATCGTCGTTCCAGTCACAACAGGATGAATCACTTTGTGAGAAGCTTGATTTGGATACATTAAGTGGTGTAGAATCACCAGGAAGTTGAATAAATCTCATAGGAGTTGGGATGAAGAAGTTATCCCACTTTCAAATCAAGTGATTCCAGTTTCCCAGTTTGGGAATAGCACAGCTTCATCGTCGTTCCCATCAAACCAGGATGATTCACTTTGTGAGAAGCTTGATTTAGATACATAAAGTGGTGGAGAATCACCAGGAAGTTGAATAAATCTCATAGGAGTTGGCGAAAAGAAGTTATCCCACTTTCAAATCAGGTGATTCCAGTTTCCCATTTTGGGAATAGCACAGCTTCTTCGTCGTTCCAATCAAACCAGGATGAATCTCTTTGTAAGAAGCTTGATTTGGATACATAAAGTGGTGGAGAATCACCAGGAAGTTGAATAAATCTCATAGGATTTGGGATGAAGAAGTTATCCCACTTTCAAATCAGGTGATTCCAGTTTCCCAGTTTGGGAATAGCACAGCTTCATCGTCGTTCCCATCAAACCAGGATGATTCACTTTGTGAGAAGCTTGATTTGGATACATAAAGTGGTGGAGAATCACCAGGAAGTTGAATAAATCTCATAGGAGTTGGCGAAAAGAAGTTATCCCACTTTCAAATCAGGTGATTCCAGTTTCCCATTTTGGGAATAGCACAGCTTCTTCGTCGTTCCAATCAAACCAGGATGAATCTCTTTGTAAGAAGCTTGATTTGGATACATAAAGTGGTGGAGAATCACCAGGAATTTGAATAAATCTCATAGGAGTTGGGATGAAGAAGTTATCCCACTTTCAAATCAGGTGATTCCAGTTTCCCAGTTTGGGAATAGCACAGCTTCATCGTCGTTCAAATCAAACCAGGATGAATCACTTTGTGAGAAGCTTGATTTGGATACATAAAGTGGTGGAGAATCACCAGGAAGTTGAATAAATCTCATAGGAGTTGGGATGAAGAAGTTATCCCACTTTCAAATCAGGTGATTCCAGTTTCCCAGTTTGGGAATAGCACAGCTTCATCGTGTTCCAATCAAACCAGGATGAATCACTTTGTGAGAAGCTTGATTTGGATACATAAAGTGGTGGAGAATCACCAGGAAGTTGAATAAATCTCATAGGAGTTGGGATGAAGAAGTTATCCCACTTTCAAATCAGGTGATTCCAGTTTCCCATTTTGGGAATAGCACAGCTTCATCGTCGTTCAAATCAAACCAGGATGAATCACTTTGTGAGAAGCTTGATTTGGATACATAAAGTGGTGGAGAATCACCAGGAAGTTGAATAAATCTCATAGGAGTTGGCGAAAAGAAGTTATCCCACTTTCAAATCAGGTGATTCCAGTTTTCCAGTTTGGGAATAGGACAGCTTCTTTGTCCTTCCAATCAAACCAGGATGAATCACTTTGTGAGAAGCTTGATTTGGATACATAAAGTGGTGGAGAATCACCAGGAAGTTGAATAAATCTCATAGGAGTTGGGATGAAGAAGTTATCCCACTTTCAAATCAGGTGATTCCAGTTTCCCAGTTTGGGAATAGCACAGCTTCTTCGTCGTTCCAATCAAACCAGGATGAATCTCTTTGTAAGAAGCTTGATTTGGATACATAAAGTGGTGGAGAATCACCAGGAAGTTGAATAAATCTCATAGGAGTTGGGATGAAGAAGTTATCCCACTTTCAAATCAGGTGATTCCAGTTTCCCAGTTTGGGAATAGCACAGCTTCTTCGTCGTTCCAATCAAACCAGGATGAATCACTTTGTGAGAAGCTTGATTTGGATACATAAAGTGGTGGAGAATCACCAGGAAGTTGAATAAATCTCATAGGAGTTGGCGTGAAGAAGTTATCCCACTTTCAAATCAGGTGATTCCAGTTTCCCAGTTTGGGAATAGCACAGCTTCATCGTCGTTCCAATCAAACCAGGATGAATCACTTTGTGAGAAGCTTGATTTGGATACATAAAGTGGTGGAGAATCACCAGGAAGTTGAATAAATCTCATAGGAGTTGGGATGAAGAAGTTATCCCACTTTCAAATCAGGTGATTCCAGTTTCCCAGTTTGGGAATAGCACAGCTTCTTCGTCGTTCCAATCAAACCAGGATGAATCACTTTGTGAGAAGCTTGATTTGGATACATAAAGTGGTGGAGAATCACCAGGAAGTTGAATAAATCTCATAGGAGTTGGGTGAAGAAGTTATCCCACTTTCAAATCAGGTGATTCCAGTTTCCCAGTTTGGGAATAGCACAGCTTCATCGTCGTTCCAATCAAACCAGGATGAATCACTTTGTGAGAAGCTTGATTTGGATACATAAAGTGGTGGAGAATCACCAGGAAGTTGAATAAATCTCATAGGAGTTGGGATGAAGAAGTTATCCCACTTTCAAATCAGGTGATTCCAGTTTCCCAGTTTGGGAATAGCACAGCTTCTTCGTCGTTCCAATCAAACCAGGATGAATCACTTTGTGAGAAGCTTGATTTGGATACATAAAGTGGTGGAGAATCACCAGGAAGTTGAATAAATCTCATAGGAGTTGGCGAAAAGAAGTTATCCCACTTTCAAATCAGGTGATTCCAGTTTCCCAGTTTGGGAATAGGACAGCTTCTCGTCGTTCCAATCAAACCAGGATGAATCACTTTGTGAGAAGCTTGATTTGGATACATAAAGTGGTGGAGAATCACCAGGAAGTTGAATAAATCTCATAGGAGTTGGCATGAAGAAGTTATCCCACTTTCAAATCAGGTGATTCCAGTTTCCCAGTTTGGGAATAGCACAGCTTCATCGTCGTTCCAATCAAACCAGGATGAATCACTTTGTGAAAAGCTTGATTTGGATACATAAAGTGGTGGAGAATCACCAGGAAGTTGAATAAATCTCATAGGAGTTGGGATGAAGAAGTTATCCCACTTTCAAATCAGGTGATTCCAGTTTCCCAGTTTGGGAATAGCACAGCTTCATCGTCGTTCCAATCAAACCAGGATGAATCACTTTGTGAGAAGCTTGATTTGGATACATAAAGTGGTGGAGAATCACCAGGAAGTTGAATAAATCTCATAGGAGTTGGGATGAAGAAGTTATCCCACTTTCAAATCAGGTGATTCCAGTTTCCCAGTTTGGGAATAGCACAGCTTCATCGTCGTTCCAATCAAACCAGGATGAATCACTTTGTGAGAAGCTTGATTTGGATACATAAAGTGGTGGAGAATCACCAGGAAGTTGAATAAATCTCATAGGAGTTGGGATGAAGAAGTTATCCCACTTTCAAATCAGGTGATTCCAGTTTCCCAGTTTGGGAATAGCACAGCTTCATCGTCGTTCCAATCAAACCAGGATGAATCACTTTGTGAGAAGCTTGATTTGGATACATAAAGTGGTGGAGAATCACCAGGAAGTTGAATAAATCTCATAGGAGTTGGCGAAAAGAAGTTATCCCACTTTCAAATCAGGTGATTCCAGTTTCCCAGTTTGGGAATAGCACAGCTTCTTGTCGTTCCAATCAAACCAGGATGAATCACTTTGTGAGAAGCTTGATTTGGATACATAAAGTGGTGGAGAATCACCAGGAAGTTGAATAAATCTCATAGGAGTTGGGATGAAGAAGTTATCCCACTTTCAAATCAGGTGATTCCAGTTTCCCAGTTTGGGAATAGCACAGCTTCTTCGTCGTTCCAATCAAACCAGGATGAATCACTTTGTAAGAAGCTTGATTTGGATACATAAAGTGGTGGAGAATCACCAGGAAGTTGAATAAATCTCATAGGAGTTGGGATGAAGAAGTTATCCCACTTTCAAATCAGGTGATTCCAGTTTCCCAGTTTGGGAATAGCACAGCTTCTTCGTCGTTCCAATCAAACCAGGATGAATCACTTTGTGAGAAGCTTGATTTGGATACATAAAGTGGTGGAGAATCACCAGGAAGTTGAATAAATCTCATAGGAGTTGGCATGAAGAAGTTATCCCACTTTCAAATCAGGTGATTCCAGTTTCCCAGTTTGGGAATAGCACAGCTTCATCGTCGTTCCAATCAAACCAGGATGAATCACTTTGTGAGAAGCTTGATTTGGATACATAAAGTGGTGGAGAATCACCAGGAAGTTGAATAAATCTCATAGGAGTTGGGATGAAGAAGTTATCCCACTTTCAAATCAGGTGATTCCAGTTTCCCAGTTTGGGAATAGCACAGCTTCTTCGTCGTTCCAATCAAACCAGGATGAATCACTTTGTGAGAAGCTTGATTTGGATACATAAAGTGGTGGAGAATCACCAGGAAGTTGAATAAATCTCATAGGAGTTGGCGTGAAGAAGTTATCCCACTTTCAAATCAGGTGATTCCAGTTTCCCAGTTTGGGAATAGCACAGCTTCATCGTCGTTCCAATCAAACCAGGATGAATCACTTTGTGAGAAGCTTGATTTGGATACATAAAGTGGTGGAGAATCACCAGGAAGTTGAATAAATCTCATAGGAGTTGGGATGAAGAAGTTATCCCACTTTCAAATCAGGTGATTCCAGTTTCCCAGTTTGGGAATAGCACAGCTTCTTCGTCGTTCCAATCAAACCAGGATGAATCACTTTGTGAGAAGCTTGATTTGGATACATAAAGTGGTGGAGAATCACCAGGAAGTTGAATAAATCTCATAGGAGTTGGGAAAAGAAGTTATCCCACTTTCAAATCAGGTGATTCCAGTTTCCCAGTTTGGGAATAGGACAGCTTCTCTCGTCGTTCCAATCAAACCAGGATGAATCACTTTGTGAGAAGCTTGATTTGGATACATAAAGTGGTGGAGAATCACCAGGAAGTTGAATAAATCTCATAGGAGTTGGCATGAAGAAGTTATCCCACTTTCAAATCAGGTGATTCCAGTTTCCCAGTTTGGGAATAGCACAGCTTCTTCGTCGTTCCAATCAAACCAGGATGAATCACTTTGTGAGAAGCTTGATTTGGATACATAAAGTGGTGGAGAATCACCAGGAAGTTGAATAAATCTCATAGGAGTTGGGATGAAGAAGTTATCCCACTTTCAAATCAGGTGATTCCAGTTTCCCAGTTTGGGAATAGCACAGCTTCATCGTCGTTCCAATCAAACCAGGATGAATCACTTTGTGAGAAGCTTGATTTGGATACATAAAGTGGTGGAGAATCACCAGGAAGTTGAATAAATCTCATAGGAGTTGGGATGAAGAAGTTATCCCACTTTCAAATCAGGTGATTCCAGTTTCCCAGTTTGGGAATAGCACAGCTTCATCGTCGTTCCAATCAAACCAGGATGAATCACTTTGTGAGAAGCTTGATTTGGATACATAAAGTGGTGGAGAATCACCAGGAAGTTGAATAAATCTCATAGGAGTTGGTGAAAAGAAGTTATCCCACTTTCAAATCAGGTGATTCCAGTTTCCCAGTTTGGGAATAGGACAGCTTCTTTGTCGTTCCAATCAAACCAGGATGAATCACTTTGTGAGAAGCTTGATTTGGATACATAAAGTGGTGGAGAATCACCAGGAAGTTGAATAAATCTCATAGGAGTTGGGATGAAGAAGTTATCCCACTTTCAAATCAGGTGATTCCAGTTTCCCAGTTTGGGAATAGCACAGCTTCTTCGTCGTTCCAATCAAACCAGGATGAATCACTTTGTAAGAAGCTTGATTTGGATACATAAAGTGGTGGAGAATCACCAGGAAGTTGAATAAATCTCATAGGAGTTGGGAGAAGAAGTTATCCCACTTTCAAATCAGGTGATTCCAGTTTCCCAGTTTGGGAATAGACAGCTTCTTCGTCGTTCCAATCAAACCAGGATGAATCACTTTGTGAGAAGCTTGATTTGGAATACATAAAGTGGTGGAGAATCACCAGGAAGTTGAATAAATCTCATAGGAGTTGGCGTGAAGAAGTTATCCCACTTTCAAATCAGGTGATTCCAGTTTCCCAGTTTGGGAATAGCACAGCTTCATCGTCGTTCCAATCAAACCAGGATGAATCACTTTGTGAGAAGCTTGATTTGGATACATAAAGTGGTGGAGAATCACCAGGAAGTTGAATAAATCTCATAGGAGTTGGGATGAAGAAGTTATCCCACTTTCAAATCAGGTGATTCCAGTTTCCCAGTTTGGGAATAGCACAGCTTCATCGTCGTTCCAATCAAACCAGGATGAATCACTTTGTGAGAAGCTTGATTTGGATACATAAAGTGGTGGAGAATCACCAGGAAGTTGAATAAATCTCATAGGAGTTGGCGAAAAGAAGTTATCCCACTTTCAAATCAGGTGATTCCAGTTTCCCAGTTTGGGAATAGCACAGCTTCTTCGTCGTTCCAATCAAACCAGGATGAATCACTTTGTGAGAAGCTTGATTTGGATACATAAAGTGGTGGAGAATCACCAGGAAGTTGAATAAATCTCATAGGAGTTGGGATGAAGAAGTTATCCCACTTTCAAATCAGGTGATTCCAGTTTCCCAGTTTGGGAATAGACAGCTTCTTCGTCCTTCCAATCAAACCAGGATGAATCACTTTGTGAGAAGCTTGATTTGGATACATAAAGTGGTGGAGAATCACCAGGAAGTTGAATAAATCTCATAGGAGTTGGGATGAAGAAGTTATCCCACTTTCAAATCAGGTGATTCCAGTTTCCCAGTTTGGGAATAGCACAGCTTCTTCGTCGTTCCAATCAAACCAGGATGAATCTCTTTGTAAGAAGCTTGATTTGGATTCATAAAGTGGTGGAGAATCACCAGGAAGTTGAATAAATCTCATAGGAGTTGGGATGAAGAAGTTATCCCACTTTCAAATCAGGTGATTCCAGTTTCCCAGTTTGAGAATAGCACAGCTTCTTCGTCGTTCCAATCAAACCAGGATGAATTACTTTGTGAGAAGCTTGATTTGAATACATAAAGTGGTGGAGAATCACCAGGAAGTTAAATAAATTGTTAAGTTATGGAGATGATTAAGTGAAAGGATCAAGGGTTTACATGAGAAGAGAGATCAAAGGAAGGAAAGGAGTAGGTGTGTGAAGTTAAGGAGAAGTGTACGGATAGGGCAAAGGCCGTACAACTCAGGTACCTTGGGAAGAAAGGCAAAGCTCACATCTATCCTAAAGTGGCCGATGACTCTACAAGAGGAAGAGGCTTTAGGATATGACCGTTGAAGGATAAGGTTGGGACGCGGCTTAAGCTGGTGCTAGCTGTAAAGGCAAAAGGAGCATCTAGGCAAAGATGCCTTTGGCATCAAGCGTGTAAAGCCTCACCTCCGTTCATTCAAATGAAGCGCGCCTCTCCTTGGTTTGACTCCACATGCTTAGTCTTTAGGATTTGCTTTCACTATTACAAAACCCTTGTATGCTGATCCATATAAATATGTAATCTCTCCATAATAATAAACCAAGCAAGTTATGAGTCTCTCTCTTAGTCTCTCTTTAGTTCTCTAGACTCTTAATCTCGTTCTTTATACTTAAATCTTCTCTAAATCTCTTCTAATCTTTCCTAAATACTCAGATCACTCTAAACATCACTAAAAGTGATATGGTATCAGAGCCAGGTTCGTGAGAGCCTGAGGTCGTGTGAGATTCTTTGAAGCCTCAAGGTTGAAGCTTTGAAGAAACTCTTGTGTGTTCTTGTGTGTTTGAGAGTTTCTGGGTACTTTACAAGTTCAAGACTGATTGTGGTGTGTCATCTGAAGCTGTGTGGGTTGAAGATCGAGGCTGTGAAGGTTTCTACAAGTCATTCAACTCAAGATAAAGTTTCTGAAACTTAGAGAGTTCATCATTCAACATGGAGAGTGGGATGAACATGAACATGAAGGTAGCTGTGGTCTTCAAGGGAACCAACTACTTGGTGTGGTCTCGGATGGTGAGAACCACGGTGGGAAGCAAGGGGTTGTGGAAGCACATCACCCCCGGAGAAGCTCCAAAACTCATCACTCAAGGAGAGGATGATGGTGAGGCTGCAAGCAAGGCGGAAGAGAAGTGGCATCAAGAGGATATGCTGGTGATGTCTGTGCTTCATGCGTCACTTGAGCCGGCTATTCTAGATGCATACAGCTACTGTGAGTCTGCTAAGGAGCTGTGGGATACTTTGAAGAAGGTGTATGGCAACACATCAAACCTAAGCCGAGTGTTTGAAGTGAAGCAAGCCATCAACAACCTTGTACAAGAAGACATGGAGTTCACCAAGCATCTAGGGAGATTCAGGAGTCTCTGGTCCGAGATGGAGATGCTTAGGCCAAGCACAACGGATGCTGATGAGCTTAACAAGAGGAGAGAGCAAGACAAGGTCTTTGGGCTACTCCTCACGCTGAACCCGGCTTACAACGGTCTCATCCAGCACCTGCTTAGAGAAGACACTCTACCTGATCTTGAGGATGTGTGTGCGCGGATTCAGAAGGAGCAAGGCTCCATTGGGTTGTTTGCAAAGAAAGGAGACCTGTCCCTTGCAAGCCAAGCAACTCAAGAGGAAGGCAGTGAAGCTCCACAAGCAAACAAGGCTGCGGCTGCGCATGGGAAGTTTGAGGAGAGGAGGTTCAATGGGAGTTGTGATCACTGCAAGAAGCATGGCCACAAGAAGAGCCAATGCTGGATACTCCATCCTCACCTCAAGCCGGCTAAGTTCATGAAGGACCGTGAGGCAAGGGCTAATGTCTCGGATGGAACAAGTGGAGCTGGTACAAGCAAAGGAAAGGAGATAGATGGGCGTGAGGCAGGTGATGGAAAGTCTCTTGTAGCCTACACTGGAGCATCAAGCAACCGTGGGAACAATGATCAAGAGTATCTAAGGAGATCCGACCTTGATGCTCTCATTAAGATGTTCAAGGAGAATGGTAACATCTTTGGGTATTCTTTTGGTGCTAGGGTGGTAGAGAACTATGAGAATCTAACTAGAACTGATAGGATGCATGAGAGCTTGATAGAAATGGTAAATCAATCTAGGACTGCAAACTTTGCTAGAAATGATCATGCATTCAAACCATCTAGTATCCTTGCGCATATTGCTAGTTCTCATGACATTAAGCCATTAGTGATTGATTCAGGTGCATCTCATCATATGATAAGTGACACTAGTTTAATTAAAAACATTGTGCCAATGAATGGAAATGTACTGATTGCTAATGGAGATAAGATTCCTATTAGAGGAATAGGAAGTCTTAAACTATTTGATAAGGAAACTAAAGCCTTTTATATGCCTGAATTTACATCAAACTTGTTATCTGTTAAGAAGTGTGCTACTGATTTGCAATGCAATGTTATATTCAGTCCTAATGATGTGAAGTTTCAGGATATTAAAAGCAGCAAGATGATTGGAAAGGGAGTGACTAAAGGAGAGCTATATTTACTTGAAGATCTCACTCCTGTTTCTAGATATAGCTGCTCGTTTACTTCTGTTTCTAGTTCTGGTTTAAGTAAAAATGCATTGTGGCATGCTAGATTAGGACACCCTCATAATAAGGCTTTAAAACTGATGTTGCCAGGTGTTTCCTTTGAGAATAATGATTGTGAAGCTTGCATTTTAGGCAAGCATTGTAGAACTGTCTTTAACAAGTCTACTACTGTTTATGAAAAGTGTTTTGATCTTATTCATTCTGATGTTTGGACTGCACCTTGCCTATCTAGAGAAAACCATAAGTATTATGTAACTTTCATTGATGAAAAATCCAAATACACCTGGTTAACCTTAATTCCAACCAAAGATAGGGTACTTGATGCATTTAAAAATTTTCAATCCTATGTGACTAACCATTACAATGCCAAGATAAAGATTTTCAGGTCAGATAATGGAGGAGAGTACACAGGACAAGCATTCAAGCTACACCTAGCTCAGCATGGAATTCTTCATCAGACAAGCTGTCCCTATACACCACAACAGAATGGTGTGGCTGAGAGGAAGAACAGGCATTTGATGGAAGTAGCCAGGTCCATGATGTTTCAATCCAATGTGCCTAAGAAGTTTTGGAGTGATGCTGTTGCTACGGCATGTTATCTCATCAACAGGACACCAACTCTGATCCTTCAAGGACAATCACCATTTGAGGTACTGAATCAGTACAAGCCTTCTCTTGAGCATATGAAGGTCTTTGGGTGTTTGTGTTTTGTGATGGTGCCTGGAGAGATAAGAAACAAGCTAGAAGCTAAGAGTTCAAAGGCAATGTTCATTGGATACTCATCAAGTCAGAAAGGATACAAGTGCTATGATCCTAACACAAGGAGAGTGTTAGTATCTAGAGAAGTGAAGTTTGTTGAAGAGAAAGGATATTATGAGGAACAGATTCAAGAAGACTTGAAGGATCTTACCTCTGATAGAGCTGAAACCTTGAGGATTATCCTAGAAGGCCTTGGAATCAACATGAATCAAGGACATCAAGGGGGGAGAAGCACTACCCCAGTCCCGGATCATCAGACTTCCAACCTTGACCATGAAGGGGGGAATGAAACAAGAACTCCAAACCGTGAAGAAACAAGTAGAGAAGAGAGTTCTGGCTCTCATGATCAAGCTGTGGAATCAAATGATCAAGAAGAAGGAGCTGAAGAGAGTCAGCTAAGGGAAGAAGGAGCTGAAGCAAGTCAGCTAGGAGAAGAAAGATCTGAAACAAGTGTGCTGCCACAAGAAGAAGAACAAGAGATGGCGCAAGAAGGGCCAGTATTGAGAAGAAGTACAAGGCTGAGAAAGGATCCTTCCAGTTGGGTAAACACAAGAGTGTACTACAATGCCCAAGCTGTGAAGCATCCTACTCAGGCCGTGTGTTCTTTTGCTCAATATCCAGAAGCACATTGCGCATTCATGGTAAACTTGGATGAAAATCACATTCCAAGAAGCTATGAAGAGGCAATGGAGGATAAGGAATGGAAGGAATCAGTAGGAGCTGAGGCAGGAGCTATGATAAAGAATGATACATGGTATGAGAGTGAACTACCAAAAGGAAAGAAAGCTGTGTCTAGTAGATGGATCTTTACAATCAAGTACAAGGCTGATGGGTCAATTGAGAGGAAGAAGACTAGACTAGTAGCAAGAGGGTTCACTCAGACATATGGAGAGGACTACATTGAGACATTTGCACCAGTAGCCAAGCTACACACCATTAGGATTGTTTTAAGCTTGGCTGTGAACCTAGGATGGGGATTGTGGCAAATGGATGTAAAGAATGCATTTCTACAAGGAGAGCTTGAGGATGAAGTCTATATGTATCCTCCACCAGGTCTGGAACATCTAGTGAAGAGAGGGAATGTACTGAGGCTGAAGAAAGCCATTTATGGGTTGAAGCAATCACCAAGAGCTTGGTATAACAAGTTGAGCACAACTCTGAACGGCCGAGGCTTCAAGAAGTCAGAATTGGATCACACTCTCTTTACACTCACGACACCCTCAGGTATGGTTGCTCTCCTTGTGTATGTGGATGATATCATTATCACTGGGAGTGATAAGGAAGGTATCAAAGCAACCAAGGAATTCCTAAAGTCTATGTTTGAAATCAAAGACTTGGGAGAAATGAAATACTTCCTTGGAATTGAGATTTGTAGATCCAAGGAAGGATTGTTCATGTCCCAAAGGAAGTATACACTTGATCTTTTGAAAGGTGCAGGTGCTTATGGAGGCAAGACAGCAAGGATGCCAATGGAGGATGGCTACAAAGTACCAAGAGAGGGGGAGATTGAAGACAGCAAGCCATTTCATGATCCTAAACTCTATAGAACACTTGTTGGAAAATTGATTTACCTTACCATTACAAGGCCTGATATATGTTTTGCTGTGAACCAGGTGAGTCAACACATGCAGCTTCCAAAGGAACATCATTGGCGCATGGTAGAGAGGCTGCTGATGTATCTGAATGGCTCGCCGGATCAAGGGGTTTGGATGGGATGTAATGGAAGCACAGAAGTGGTGGGGTATTGTGATGCTGATTGGGCAGGAGATAGAGCTGATAGGAAATCAACTACTGGCTATTGCACATTCATTGGAGGTAACTTGGTGACTTGGAAGAGCAAGAAGCAGAAGGTGGTGTCATGTTCAAGTGCTGAAGCTGAGTATAGAGCCATGCTGAAGCTTACAAACGAGTTGGTGTGGATCAAAGGCATCTTGAAGCACTTGGAGATTGATCAAGCCTCTCCAATGACAATGCATTGTGACAATCAAGCTGCTATTCACATTGCATCCAACTCGGTGTTCCATGAGAGAACCAAGCACATTGAGGTTGATTGCCACAAAGTGAGACAGATGATTGTGCTAGGAGTGATCTTGCCCTGCTATACTAGAAGTGAAGATCAGTTAGCGGATGTGTTCACCAAGGCTGCAAGACAGAAGACAATGGAGTCCATTCACATCAGGTTGGGCCTCATTGATCTTGGGAAGAGAAGGAGCTGATCCCCTTAGCTGTGAGGTCTTTACTCTTTTTCCCTCATCAAAGTTTTATCCCATTGGGTTTTCTTTGGTGAGGTTTTTAATGAGGAAGATCTCATGGCTGTCCAAGCTTAGGCTTTCACAAAGCTAAGCTTGAGGGGGAGTGTTAAGTTATGGAGATGATTAAGTGAAAGGATCAAGGGTTTACATGAGAAGAGAGATCAAAGGAAGGAAAGGAGTAGGTGTGTGAAGTTAAGGAGAAGTGTACGGATAGGGCAAAGGCCGTACAACTCAGGTACCTTGGGAAGAAAGGCAAAGCTCACATCTATCCTAAAGTGGCCGATGACTCTACAAGAGGAAGAGGCTTTAGGATATGACCGTTGAAGGATAAGGTTGGGACGCGGCTTAAGCTGGTGCTAGCTGTAAAGGCAAAAGGAGCATCTAGGCAAAGATGCCTTTGGCATCAAGCGTGTAAAGCCTCACCTCCGTTCATTCAAATGAAGCGCGCCTCTCCTTGGTTTGACTCCACATGCTTAGTCTTTAGGATTTGCTTTCACTATTACAAAACCCTTGTATGCTGATCCATATAAATATGTAATCTCTCCATAATAATAAACCAAGCAAGTTATGAGTCTCTCTCTTAGTCTCTCTTTAGTTCTCTAGACTCTTAATCTCGTTCTTTATACTTAAATCTTCTCTAAATCTCTTCTAATCTTTCCTAAATACTCAGATCACTCTAAACATCACTAAAAGTGATATAAATCTCATAGGAGTTGGGATGAAGAAGTTATCCCACTTTCAAATCAGGTGATTCCAGTTTCCCAGTTTGGGAATAGCACAGCTTCTTCGTCGTTCCAATCAAACCAGGATGAATCTCTTTGTAAGAAGCTTGATTTGGATACATAAAGTGGTGGAGAATCACCAGGAATTTGAATAAATCTCATAGGAGTTGGCGTGAAGAAGTTATCCACTTTCAAATCAGGTGATTCCAGTTTCCCAGTTTGGGAATAGCACAGCTTCATCGTCGTTCCAATCAAACCAGGATGAATCACTTTGTGAGAAGCTTGATTTGGATACAAAAAGTGGTGGAGAATGACCAGGAAGTTGAATAAATCTCATAGGAGTTGGGATGAAGAAGTTATTCCACTTTCAAATCAGGTGATTCCAGTTTCCCAGTTTGGGAATAGCACAGCTTCTTCGTCGTTCCAATCAAACCAGGATGAATCACTTTGTGAGAAGCTTGATTTGAATACATAATGTGGTGGAGAATCACCAGGAAGTTGAATAAATCTCATAGGATTTGGCGTGAAGAAGTTATCCCACTTTCAAATCAGGTGATTCCAGTTTCCCAGTTTGGGAATAGCACAGCTTCATCGTCGTTCCAGTCAAAACAGGATGAATCACTTTGTGAGAAGCTTGATTTGGATACATTAAGTGGTGGAGAATCACCAGGAAGTTGAATAAATCTCATAGGAGTTGGGATGAAGAAGTTATCCCACTTTCAAATCAGGTGATTCCAGTTTCCCAGTTTGGGAATAGCACAGCTTCATCGTCGTTCCCATCAAACCAGGATGAATCACTTTGTGAGAAGCTTGATTTAGATACATAAAGTTGTGGAGAATCACCAGGAAGTTGAATAAATCTCATAGGAGTTGGCGAAAAGAAGTTATCCCACTTTCAAATCAGGTGATTCCAGTTTCCCAGTGTGGGAATAGGACAGCTTCTCTGTCGTTCCAATCAAACCAGGATGAATCACTTTGTGAGAAGCTTGATTTGGATACATAAAGTGGTGGAGAATCACCAGGAAGTTGAATAAATCTCATAGGAGTTGGCATGAAGAAGTTATCCCACTTTCAAATCAGGTGATTCCAGTTTCCCAGTTTGGGAATAGCACAGCTTCATCGTCGTTCCAATCAAACCAGGATGAATCACTTTGTGAGAAGCTTGATTTGGATACATAAAGTGGTGGAGAATCACCAGGAAGTTGAATAAATCTCATAGGAGTTGGGATGAAGAAGTTATCCCACTTTCAAATCAGGTGATTCCAGTTTCCCAGTTTGGGAATAGCACAGCTTCATCGTCGTTCCAATCAAACCAGGATGAATCACTTTGTGAGAAGCTTGATTTGGATACATAAAGTGGTGGAGAATCACCAGGAAGTTAAATAAATCTCATAGGAGTTGGGATGAAGAAGTTATCCCACTTTCAAATCAGGTGATTCCAGTTTCCCAGTTTGGGAATAGCACAACTTCATCGTCGTTCAAATCAAACCAGGATGAATCACTTTGTGAGAAGCTTGATTTGGATACATAAAGTGGTGGAGAATCACCAGGAAGTTGAATAAATCTCATAGGAGTTGGTGAAAAGAAGTTATCCCACTTTCAAATCAGGTGATTCCAGTTTCCCAGTTTGGGAATAGGACAGCTTCTTTGTCCTTCCAATCAAACCAGGATGAATCATTTTGTGAGAAGCTTGATTTGGATACATAAAGTGGTGGAGAATCACCAGGAAGTTGAATAAATCTCATAGGAGTTGGGATGAAGAAGTTATCCCACTTTCAAATCAGGTGATTCCAGTTTCCCAGTTTGGGAATAGCACAGCTTCTTCGTCGTTCCAATCAAACCAGGATGAATCTCTTTGTAAGAAGCTTGATTTGGATACATAAAGTGGTGGAGAATCACCAGGAAGTTGAATAAATCTCATAGGAGTTGGGATGAAGAAGTTATCCCACTTTCAAATCAGGTGATTCCAGTTTCCCAGTTTGGGAATATGACAGCTTCTTTGTCCTTCCAATCAAACCAGGATGAATCACTTTGTGAGAAGCTTGATTTGAATACATAAAGTGGTGGAGAATCACCAGGAAGTTGAATAAATCTCATAGGAGTTGGCGTGAAGAAGTTATCCCACTTTCAAATCAGGTGATTCCAGTTTCCCAGTTTGGGAATAGCACAGCTTCATCGTCGTTCCAGTCAAACCAGGATGAATCACTTTCTGAGAAGCTTAATTTGGATACATAAAGTGGTGGAGAATCACCAGGAAGTTGAATAAATCTCATAGGAGTTGGGATGAAGAAGTTATCCCACTTTCAAATCAGGTGATTCCAGTTTCCCAGTTTGGGAATAGCACAGCTTCTTCGTCGTTCCAATCAAACCAGGATGAATAACTTTGTGAGAAGCTTGATTTGGATACATAAAGTGGTGGAGAATCACCAGGAAGTTGAATAAATCTCATAGGAGTTGGCGAAAAGAAGTTATCCCACTTTCAAATCAGGTGATTCCAGTTTCCCAGTTTGGGAATAGCACAGCTTCTTTGTCCTTCCAATCAAACCAGGATGAATCACTTTGTGAGAAGCTTGATTTGGATACATAAAGTGGTGGAGAATCACCAGGAAGTTGAATAAATCTCATAGGAGTTGGGATGAAGAAGTTATCCCACTTTAAAATCAGGTGATTCCAGTTTCCCAGTTTGGGAATAGGACAGCTTCTTTGTCCTTCCAATCAAACCAGGATGAATCACTTTGTGAGAAGGTTGATTTGGATACATAAAGTGGTGGAGAATCACCAGGAAGTTGAATAAATCTCATAGGAGTTGGGATGAAGAAGTTATCCCAATTTCAAATCAGGTGATTCCAGTTTCCCAGTTTGGGAATAGCGCAGCTTCTTCGTCGTTCCAATCAAACCAGGATGAATCTCTTTGTAAGAAGCTTGATTTGGATTCATAAAGTGGTGGAGAATCACCAGGAAGTTGAATAAATCTCATAGGAGTTGGGATGAAGAAGTTATCCCACTTTCAAATCAGGTGATTCCAGTTTCCCAGTTTGAGAATAGCACAGCTTCTTCGTCGTTCCAATCAAACCAGGATGAATCACTTTGTGAGAAGCTTGATTTGAATACATAAAGTGGTGGAGAATCACCAGGAAGTTGAATAAATCTCATAGGAGTTGGCGTGAAGAAGTTATCCCACTTTCAAATCAGGTGATTCCAGTTTCCCAGTTTGGGAATAGCACAGCTTCTTCGTCGTTCCAATCAAACCAGGATGAATTACTTTGTGAGAAGGTTGATTTGGATACATAAAGTGGTGGAGAATGACCAGGATGTTGAATAAATCTCATAGGAGTTGGGATGAAGAAGTTATCCCACTTTCAAATCAGGTGATTCCAGTTTCCCAGTTTGGGAATAGCACAGCTTCATCGTTGTTCCAATCAAACCAGGATGAATCACTTTGTGAGAAGCTTGATTTGGATACATAAAGTGGTGGAGAATCACCAGGAAATAGAATAAATCTCATAGGAGTTGGGATGAAGAAGTTATCCCACTTTCAAATCAGGTGATTCCAGTTTCCCAATTTGGGAATAGCACAGATTCTTCGTCGTTCCAACGAAACCAGGATGAATCTCTTTGTAAGAAGCTTGATTTGGATACATAAAGTGGTGGAGAATGACCAGGATGTTGAATAAATCTCATAGGAGTTGGGATGAAGAAGTTATCCCACTTTCAAATCAGGTGATTCCAGTTTCCCAGTTTGGGAATAGCACAGCTTCTTTGTCCTTCCAATCAAACCAGGATGAATCATTTTGTGAGAAGGTTGATTTGGATACATAAAGTGGTGGAGAATCACCAGGAAGTTGAATAAATCTCATAGGAGTTGGGATGAATGTGGGAACCGAAATTCACACTGTCGATTTCCGTTTAAATAAGGAAATTAAGAAAACCCTAGTTTCCCAGAGGACCCGGATATCTGTTAATTACCACACGTCAAGCAATCAGAACACGAGAATAACAACGATAAAAATAAGAAATCGAAAAGAGAGCAAAGTAGATCTTATTCCGAATCTGCGTATTGTTGGGGTCAAAATCGGTCACGACGGAATCAATGTCTGAAAGTCCGTAAAAATTAGCATAACCGTTTTTACGAAAAGTAATCTTCGTAAAGATATCTTTACGAACAGCCTTGCAGTAAAATATCGTCCAAATCTCAATCGAACCACTAAATACCGATTGTCCGAAGGTAACCAGCTCGATCGATACGCAGCGACCAAGCATGCACACAGCTCGGTCGCTACGTAGCGACCGAGCTCAGCCAAGCTCGGTCGCTACGTAGCGACCGAGCGACGTAGCGACCGAGCGGGAGCCAAAGCTCGGTCGCTACGTAGCGACCGAGTGATTGTCCCGCTCGGTCGCTACGTAGCGACCGAGCGATCGTCCCGCTCGGTCGCTACGTAGCGACCGAGCTCGAGCCAAAGCTCGGTCGCTACATAGCGACTGAGAGATCGTCCCGCTCGGTCGCTACGTAGCGACCGAGCTCGAGCCAAAGCTCGGTCGCTACGTAGCGACCGAGCGCTCGTCCTGCTCGGTCGCTACGAAGCGACCGGGCTCGAGCCAAAGTTCGGTCGCTGTGTAGCGATTGAACCTTCCGAACGTCAATACGACACCAGTTCTTGCATTCTCGTCAAAACCTTCGAATGCTATCTCACGAAGACCGTAGCAAGCTCAGTCCATGTTTCCCGCCATTCTAATTCATCGATCAAACTTCGCGGATTAGAAACCAACTCCTATGAGATTTATTCAACTTCCTGGTGATTCTCCACCACTTTATGTATCCAAATCAAGCTTCTTACAAAGAGATTCATCCTGGTTTGATTGGAATGACGAAGAAACTGTGCTATTCCCAAACTGGGAAACTGGAATCACCTGATTTGAAAGTGGGATAACTTCTTCATCCCAACTCCTATGAGATTTATTCAACATCCTGGTCATTCTCCACCACTTTATGTATCTAAATCAAGCTTCTTACAAAGAGATTCATCCTGGTTTCATTGGAACGACGAAGAATCTGTGCTATTCCCAAATTGGGAAACTGGAATCACCTGATTTGAAAGTGGGATAACTTCTTCATCCCAACTCCTATGAGATTTATTCTATTTCCTGGTGATTCTCCACCACTTTATGTATCCAAATCAAGCTTCTCACAAAGTGATTCATCCTAGTTTGATTGGAACAACGATGAATCTGTGCTATTCCCAAATTGGGAAACTGGAATCACCTAATTTGAAAGTGGGATAACTTCTTCATCCCAACTCCTATGAGATTTATTCTATTTACTGGTGATTCTCCACCACTTTATGTATCCAAATCAAGCTTCTCACAAAGTGATCCATCCTGGTTTGATTGGAACAACGATGAAGCTGTGCTATTCCCAAACTGGGAAACTGGAATCACCTGATTTGAAAGTGGGATAACTTCTTCATCCCAACTCCTATGAGATTTATTCTATTTCCTGATGATTCTCCGCCACTTTATGTATCCAAATCAAGCTTCTCACAAAGTAATTCATCCTGGTTTGATTGGAAGGACAAAGAAGCTGTCCTATTCCCAAACTGGGAAACTGGAATCACCTGATTTGAAAGTGGGATAACTTCTTCATCCCAACTCCTATGAGATTTATTCAACATCCTGGTCATTCTCCACCACTTTATGTATCCAAATCAACCTTCTTACAAAGTAATTCATCCTGGTTTGATTGGAAGGACAAAGAAGCTGTCCTATTCCCAAACTGGGAAACTGGAATCACCTGATTTGAAAGTGGGATAACTTCTTTTTGCCAACTCCTATGAGATTTATTCAACTTCCTGGTGATTCTCCACCACTTTATGTATCCAAATCAAGCTTCTCACAAAGTGATTCATCCTGGTTTGATTGGAACGACGATGAAGCTGTGCTATTCCCAAACTGGGAAACTGGAATCACCTGATTTGAAAGTGGGATAACTTCTTCATCCCAACTCCTATGAGATTTATTCTATTTCCTGATGATTCTCCGCCACTTTATGTATCCAAATCAAGCTTCTCACAAAGTGATTCATCCTGGTTTGATTGGAACGACGATGAAGCTGTGCTATTCCCAAACTGGGAAACTAGAATCACCTAATTTGAAAGTGGGATAACTTCTTCATCCCAACTCCTATGAGATTTATTCAACATCCTGGTCATTCTCCACCACTTTATGTATCCAAATCAACCTTCTCACAAAGTAATTCATCCTGGTTTGATTGGAAGGACAAAGAAGCTGTCCTATTCCCAAACTGGGAAACTGGAATCACCTGATTTGAAAGTGGGATAACTTCTTTTCGCCAACTCCTATGAGATTTATTCAACTTCCTGGTGATTCTCCACCACTTTATGTATCCAAATCAAGCTTCTCACAAAGTGATTCATCCTGGTTTGATTGGAACAACGATGAAGCTGTGCTATTCCCAAACTGGGAAACTAGAATCACCTGATTTGAAAGTGGGATAACTTCTTAATCCCAACTCCTATGAGATTTATTCTACTTCCTAGTAATTCTCCACCACTTTATGTATCCAAATCAAGCTTCTCACAAAGTGATTCATCCTGGTTTGACTGGAACGACGATGAAGCTGTGCTATTCCCAAACTAGGAAACTGGAATCACCTGATTTGAAAGTGGGATAACTTCTTCATCCCAACTCCTATGAGATTTATTCAACATCCTGGTCATTCTCCACCACTTTATTTATCCAAATCAAGGTTCTTACAAAGAGATTCATCCTGGTTTCATTGGAACGACGAAGAATCTGTGCTATTCCCAAATTGGGAAACAGGAATCACCTGATTTGAAAGTGGGATAACTTCTTCATCCCAACTCCTATGAGATTTATTCTATTTCCTGGTGATTCTCCACCACTTTATGTATCCAAATCAAGCTTCTCACAAAGTGATTCATCCTGGTTTGATTGGAACAACGATGAAGCTGTGCTATTCCCAAACTGGGAAACTGGAATCACCTGATTTGAAAGTGGGATAACTTCTTCATCCCAACTCCTATGAGATTTATTCAACTTCCTGGTGATTCTCCAACACTTTATGTATCCAAATCAAGCTTCTCACAAACTGAATCATCCTGGTTTGATGGGAACGACGATGAAGCTGTGCTATTCCCAAACTGGGAAACTGGAATCACCTGATTTGAAAGTGGGATAACTTCTTTTCGCCAACTCCTATGAGATTTATTCTACTTCCTGGTGATTCTCCACCACTTTATGTATCCAAATCAAGCTTCTCACAAAGTGATTCATCCTGGTTTGATTGGAACGACGACGAAGCTGTGCTATTCCCAAACTGGGAAACTGGAATCACCTGATTTGAAAGTGGGATAACTTCTTCATCCCAACTCCTATGAGATTTATTCAACATCCTGGTCATTCTCCACCACTTTATGTATCCAAATCAAGCTTCTTACAAAGAGATTCATCCTGGTTTCGTTGGAACGACGAAGAATCTGTGCTATTCCCAAATTGGGAAACTGGAATCACCTGATTTGAAAGTGGGATAACTTCTTCATCCCAACTCCTATGAGATTTATTCTATTTCCTGGTGATTCTCCACCACTTTATGTATCCAAATCAAGCTTCTCACAAAGTGATTCATCCTGGTTTGATTGGAACAACGATGAAGCTGTGCTATTCCCAAACTGGGAAACTGGAATCACCTGATTTGAAAGTGGGATAACTTCTTCATCCCAACTCCTATGAGATTTATTCAACATCCTGGTCATTCTCCACCACTTTATGTATCCAAATCAACCTTCTCACAAAGTAATTCATCCTGGTTTGATTGGAAGGACAAAGAAGCTGTCCTATTCCCAAACTGGGAAACTGGAATCACCTGATTTGAAAGTGGGATAACTTCTTTTCGCCAACTCCTATGAGATTTATTCAACTTCCTGGTGATTCTCCACCACTTTATGTATCCAAATCAAGCTTCTCACAAAGTGATTCATCCTGGTTTGATTGGAACGACGATGAAGCTGTGCTATTCCCAAACTGGGAAACTGGAATCACCTGATTTGAAAGTGGGATAACTTCTTCATCCCAACTCCTATGAGATTTATTCAACTTCCTGGTGATTCTCCGCCACTTTATGTATCCAAATCAAGCTTCTCACAAAGTGATTCATCCTGGTTTGATTGGAACGACGATGAAGCTGTGCTATTCCCAAACTGGGAAACTGGAATCACCTGATTTGAAAGTGGGATAACTTCTTCATCCCAACTCCTATGAGATTTATTCAACTTCCTGGTGATTCTCTGTGAGATTTGTAGAGTTCTCTTCTCTGGTTGTGTTTGTGTGTGTATAAACTCCAATGGAGAAAGATGAGAGCTTGCTCTAGGTGATTTAGAAAGAGAGATTGATGAGAGTGTTTACTTAAATCAGAAACAAGAGACTTTGAGAGATTAGAAGATTAAAGACTAAGAAAGGGAGAGATTAAGAGACTCTGATTCAAGAACACATTTTCTTATTTCCAAGAAGTGGAGAGGGGAAATCCCCCTTACTCCCTTAAGGCACAAATCGCCAAGTTACATGCTTATTTATAAGCTCAATAGGTTTACACAATCTGAAACCTAAATCTAATGGATAATATTAACTTGAGTGAATGGATGGTGTAGATGAGATGGTCTTCTTGTAATATCTGAAGAGTTGTGAGGATAAGGTTGGCTGTTCACTTTAATTCAAACCAAGGCAAGCTGGCTCCTTGCTTGTGATTGGCTCTCCTTAGGCTCCTCCTAATCTTCCCATGCATCTGTCCAGGTTCATGGTCGTGGCTCCCTTCTCTTTACAGCAAGAGACAGCCTGTCCAAGACCAGAACTAGCCAATCACACACAAGGAAGCTCCCATTGGTTGTTTGCCTCCACAAAGCATCTTCTTGATGCCTTCTTGATGCTTTCTTGATTCCAAACGACCAAGGCCTTCTCCCAACACCCTAAGATTGCACAAAGCCTCCTTGACATGTTCTGATCACGCCCTAAGCTTGCACATCTTGTCCCGGACTTTGCACAATCTCAAAACATCTCAAATGGACGAGTTGTGATCTCTCGGGTCGTACCGGTCCGTACAGATCCGTACATGGCCGTACAGCCTCGCCCTATCTTTGCACACTCGCCCATTTGCTCCTCAACACTCTTCTAAGTCTCTCCTAGACTTTGACCTTGCTTAGAACATCCATCAGATCACTTCTGGACACCTTTAGACTCCTCATCACTCTTGATGGGCAATCTCTAAAGCTCTTGCCCTATCTTTGTACAAGATCCATCTCAACTCAACACCTCTAGCTCCTCCATTCCTTTCTTCAAGTTAACACTCCCCCTCAAGCTTGACTTTAGCTGATCCTAAGTCAAGCTTGGAACCTTGAAGAACTTCCTCATTAAAAACCTCACCAAGGAAAACCCTTTGGGACAAAACCTTGATGAGGGAAAAAGAGTAAAGCCTCCAAGGCCTAGGGATTGGCCAGTGAGTCTTTGTGCCTTACCAACAATGTAAGGGACACAAAGACTCTGGATCATGGGCCTCATGTGATGCAAGATAGAACCCACTCCTCTTGCTCATCATCAACACTTCTTGTACTCTTCTTCAGACAGATCTTGGTCTCTCCCCCTTTCTCACAACCTTCTTGTTGTGATCAAGTGCTCGGACTAACAGATCTTCCTTGATAGATACAAGCTGAGTCTTGGCTGCTTCTTCTTCATGAGTCGCCACCATGTTACTGAAACCTTCATGACCGGATGCTTCAGACTGTAGTACCAATCACCTCACTCTAGAGGCCGCATTGGTGATTGCTTCTTCATCCTTCATTCTGCTTCATAACTGATCTGCTCCTCTTCTTGAATAACCACCAAGTACTCTCAGATCATGTAAGCTTCAACACTCCCCCTCAAGCTTGAGACTCTCACAGGAACAAGCTTGGATGGATAGCTTCATGATCTGTACCATTACTCCATTGCAACACCTTCTGAACTCGCCATCTTCATGGATTGCTTGTGGAAGCTTCAGCTACCTCTTCAGCCACCTCACACTAGAAGCCGCACTGATAGAGTCTCCATCTTCTCACAGCCAAGAGTGCTCTGAACACTCTCTTGCCTAGACACGCCACTGCCTAGACCCGGATGGCTCCTTCTTCTTCAGTTGCTTGCAATTGACCTTCTGAACCTTCTTGAACAGACTGATAGCTCACTAAACTCCCCTCCTCAAGCTTGGATTGAGTATAGGTCCAAGCTTGCAAGTGAGCTTCAGTGAGACTACACACCAGTGGCGCATCACCACTCTTGTATCCACTCTCCATTGCTCATGACAATGGGCAATGCCTTCCTCTTTCTCTTGGATTGGTGAAGAACTAAGGACACTCCTTGTGCACCTGAAACACCACTCAACCTCTAGAGAAGATTAGACATAGGTGCATTGGGTCAGTCCTTGATTCCTCATCAAGCTTGAACACCAATGTCTCACTAAAGCAATGCAAGATCAAACAAGACACCCAAGTTTCAAATCATTGCAAGCTCAACTCTCTAAGTTCTAGTATGATCCTACAGATTCATTACAAGACACTTAGGCAATTTTTGACAGCTCCTTTACTCAGCTACTAGACATTAATCTAGTGCCTCAATGTAAGGTAACTTCAAGCCACTATGCACTAGCTTTCAGTCGGTTTTAACTCATGTATGCAAGCAGATTCAATCAATCACAACAAGCACTACAATGAACCGGAGCTAAGCATTTTAAAATCAATCTCAATCACCAAACAAGTCTCTTTAAGCATCCTGGGATAGATTCTAAATTCATTTCATTTCATTTCATTTAGCAATCTTTAAACAATCCTCAGGTTTTCAATCACATCACAACACAACAACCAGAGTTTATCACAAGCTCATTATCACTTAAGGTTTAAAGAATCGCTTACTATCAAGGAACCAGGTTGGTCCTTGTATTACTCTCGGATGGTAAGCTCATGACTTTGAGGATATGTGAGTCTGGATCGTTACCCATCTCCTTCTCCTTCAGTTCATGACTTCCTCCTTGTTTCTCATACTCACAAACCCCTCCTTTCTTCAAGCCCTCTACTCGCCATCTTCTGGATAGCTTTCTCTTCACACCAGATGAGGAACAGCCTTTGGACAAGGCGCCATGGACAAGGTTCGCGAGGCCTCTCCACACACCTTTGCTTCCAACAAGAGTCATCATCAGGTACAGGTTGAACTGGCTGAGAGATAAGGAGTAACACGCCATGCTTCAGTCTTCTTCTTCTTGAAGTAACCAGAACCGCAAGTACATGTCTTCAAGGCTTTGATTTGAGCTGAGGTGAGAGCAAGTGATTTGCGGAAGCTACAGCTCAGGTTCTGATGAACCTGGCTCTGATACCATGTGAGATTTGTAGAGTTCTCTTCTCTGGTTGTGTTTGTGTGTGTATAAACTCCAATGGAGAAAGATGAGAGCTTGCTCTAGGTGATTTAGAAAGAGAGATTGATGAGAGTGTTTACTTAAATCAGAAACAAGAGACTTTGAGAGATTAGAAGATTAAAGACTAAGAAAGGGAGAGATTAAGAGACTCTGATTCAAGAACACATTTTCTTATTTCCAAGAAGTGGAGAGGGGAAATCCCCCTTACTCCCTTAAGGCACAAATCGCCAAGTTACATGCTTATTTATAAGCTCAATAGGTTTACACAATCTGAAACCTAAATCTAATGGATAATATTAACTTGAGTGAATGGATGGTGTAGATGAGATGGTCTTCTTGTAATATCTGAAGAGTTGTGAGGATAAGGTTGGCTGTTCACTTTAATTCAAACCAAGGCAAGCTGGCTCCTTGCTTGTGATTGGCTCTCCTTAGGCTCCTCCTAATCTTCCCATGCATCTGTCCAGGTTCATGGTCGTGGCTCCCTTCTCTTTACAGCAAGAGACAGCCTGTCCAAGACCAGAACTAGCCAATCACACACAAGGAAGCTCCCATTGGTTGTTTGCCTCCACAAAGCATCTTCTTGATGCCTTCTTGATGCTTTCTTGATTCCAAACGACCAAGGCCTTCTCCCAACACCCTAAGATTGCACAAAGCCTCCTTGACATGTTCTGATCACGCCCTAAGCTTGCACATCTTGTCCCGGACTTTGCACAATCTCAAAACATCTCAAATGGACGAGTTGTGATCTCTCGGGTCGTACCGGTCCGTACAGATCCGTACATGGCCGTACAGCCTCGCCCTATCTTTGCACACTCGCCCATTTGCTCCTCAACACTCTTCTAAGTCTCTCCTAGACTTTGACCTTGCTTAGAACATCCATCAGATCACTTCTGGACACCTTTAGACTCCTCATCACTCTTGATGGGCAATCTCTAAAGCTCTTGCCCTATCTTTGTACAAGATCCATCTCAACTCAACACCTCTAGCTCCTCCATTCCTTTCTTCAAGTTAACATTCTCCACCACTTTATGTATCCAAATCAAGCTTCTTACAAAGAGATTCATCCTGGTTTGATTGGAATGACGAAGAAGCTGTGCTATTCCCAAACTGGGAAACTGGAATCACCTGATTTGAAAGTGGGATAACTTCTTCATCCCAACTCCTATGAGATTTATTCTACTTCCTGGTGATTCTCCACCACTTTATGTATCCAAATCAAGCTTCTCACAAAGTGATTCATCCTGGTTTGACTGGAACGACATGAAGCTGTGCTATTCCCAAACTGGGAAACTGGAATCACCTGATTTGAAAGTGGGATAACTTCTTCATCCCAACTCCTATGAGATTTATTCAACATCCTGGTCATTCTCCACCACTTTATGTATCCAAATCAAGTTTCTTACAAAGAGATTCATCCTGGTTTCATTGGAACGACGAAGAAGCTGTGCTATTCCCAAACTGGGAAACTGGAATCACCTGATTTGAAAGTGGGATAACTTCTTCATCCGAACTCCTATGAGATTTATTCAACTTCCTGGTGATTCTCCACCACTTTATGTATCCAAATCAAGCTTCTTACAAAGAGATTCATCCTGGTTTGATTGGAAAGACGAAGAAACTGTGTTATTCCCAAACTGGGAAACTGGAATCACCTGATTTGAAAGTGGGATAACTTCTTCATCCCAACTCCTATGAGATTTATTCAACATCCTGGTCATTCTCCACCACTTTATGTATCTAAATCAAGATTCTTACAAAGAGATTCATCCTGGTTTCATTGGAACGACGAAGAATCTGTGCTATTCCCAAATTGGGAAACTGGAATCACCTGATTTGAAAGTGGGATAACTTCTTCATCCCAACTCCTATGAGATTTATTCTATTTCCTGGTGATTCTCCACCACTTTATGTATCCAAATCAAGCTTCTCACAAAGTGATTCATCCTAGTTTGATTGGAACAACGATGAATCTGTGCTATTCCCAAATTGGGAAACTGGAATCACCTAATTTGAAAGTGGGATAACTTCTTCATCCCAACTCCTATGAGATTTATTCAACTTCCTGGTGATTCTCCACCACTTTATGTATCCAAATCAAGATTCTCACAAAGTGATTCATCCTGGTTTGATTGGAACAACGATGAAGCTGTGCTATTCCCAAACTGGGAAACTAGAATCACCTGATTTGAAAGTGGGATAACTTCTTAATCCCAACTCCTATGAGATTTATTCTACTTCCTAGTAATTCTCCACCACTTTATGTATCCAAATCAAGCTTCTCACAAAGTGATTCATCCTGGTTTGACTGGAACGACGATAAAGCTGTGCTATTCCCAAACTGGGAAACTGGAATCACCTGATTTGAAAGTGGGATAACTTCTTCATCCCAACTCCTATGAGATTTATTCAACATCCTGGTCATTCTCCACCACTTTATGTATCCAAATCAAGTTTCTTACAAAGAGATTCATCCTGGTTTGATTTGAACGACGATGAAGCTGTGCTATTCCCAAACTGGGAAACTGGAATCACCTGATTTGAAAGTGGGATAATTTCTTCATCCCACCTCCTATGAGATTTATTCAACTTCCTGGTGATTCTCCACCACTTTATGTATCCAAATCAAGCTTCTTACAAAGAGATTCATCCTGTTTTGATTGGAATGACGAATAAGCTGTGCTATTCCCAAACTGGGAAACTGGAATCACCTGATTTGAAAGTGGGATAACTTCTTCATCCGAACTCCTATGAGATTTATTCAACTTCCTGGTGATTCTCCACCACTTTATGTATCCAAATCAAGCTTCTTACAAAGAGATTCATCCTGGTTTGGTTGGAACGACGAAGAAGCTGTGCTATTCCCAAACTGGGAAACTGGAATCACCTGATTTGAAAGTGGGATAACTTCTTCATCCCAACTCCTATGAGATTTATTCAACCTGGTCATTCTCCACCACTTTATTTATCCAAATCAAGCTTCTTACAAAGAGATTCATCCTGGTTTCATTGGAACGACGAAGAATCTGTGCTATTCCCAAACTGGGAAACTGGAATCACCTGATTTGAAAGTGGGATAACTTCTTCATCCCAACTCCTATGAGATTTATTCAACTTCCTGGTCATTCTCCACCACTTTATGTATCCAAATCAAGTTTCTTACAAAGAGATTCATCCTGGTTTCATTGGAACGACGAAGAAGCTGTGCTATTCCCAAACTGGGAAACTGGAATCACCTGATTTGAAAGTGGGATAACTTCTTCATCCGAACTCCTATGAGATTTATTCAACTTCCTGGTGATTCTCCACCACTTTATGTATCCAAATCAAGCTTCTTACAAAGAGATTCATCCTGGTTTGATTGGAATGACGAAGAAACTGTGTTATTCCCAAACTGGGAAACTGGAATCACCTGATTTGAAAGTGGGATAACTTCTTCATCCCAACTCCTATGAGATTTATTCAACATCCTGGTGATTCTCCACCACTTTATGTATCTAAATCAAGCTTCTTACAAAGAGATTCATCCTGGTTTGATTGGAACGACGAAGAATCTGTGCTATTCCCAAATGGGAAACTGGAATCACCTGATTTGAAAGTGGGATAACTTCTTCATCCCAACTCCTATGAGATTTATTCTACTTCCTGGTGATTCTCCACCACTTTATGTATCCAAATCAAGCTTCTCACAAAGTGATTCATCCTAGTTTGATTGGAACAACGATGAATCTGTGCTATTCCCAAATTGGGAAACTGGAATCACCTGATTTGAAAGTGGGATAACTTCTTCATCCCAACTCCTATGAGATTTATTCAACATCCTGGTGATTCTCCACCACTTTATGTATCCAAATCAACCTTCTTACAAAGTAATTCATCCTGGTTTGATTGGAACAACGATGAAGCTGTCCTATTCCCAAACTGGGAAACTGGAATCACCTGATTTGAAAGTGGGATAACTTCTTTTCGCCAACTCCTATGAGATTTATTCAACTTCCTGGTGATTCTCCACCACTTTATGTATCCAAATCAAGCTTCTCACAAAGTGATTCATCCTGGTTTGATTGGAACGACGATGAAGCTGTGCTATTCCCAAACTGGGAAACTGGAATCACCTGATTTGAAAGTGGGATAACTTCTTCATCCCAACTCCTATGAGATTTATTCTACTTCCTGGTGATTCTCCACCACTTTATGTATCCAAATCAAGCTTCTCACAAAGTGATTCATCCTGGTTTGATTGAAACGACGATGAAGCTGTGCTATTCCCAAACTGGGAAACTGGAATCACCTAATTTGAAAGTGGGATAACTTCTTCATCCCAACTCCTATGAGATTTATTCAACTTCCTGGTGATTCTCCACCACTTTATGTATCCAAATCAAGATTCTCACAAAGTGATTCATCCTGGTTTGATTGGAACGACGATGAAGCTGTGCTATTCCCAAACTGGGAAACTAGAATCACCTGATTTGAAAGTGGGATAACTTCTTCATCCCAACTCCTATGAGATTTATTCTACTTCCTAGTATTCTCCACCACTTTATGTATCCAAATCAAGCTTCTCACAAAGTGATTCATCCTGGTTTGACTGGAACGACGATAAAGCTGTGCTATTCCCAAACTGGGAAACTGGAATCACCTGATTTGAAAGTGGGATAACTTCTTCATCCCAACTCCTATGAGATTTATTCAACTTCCTGGTCATTCTCCACCACTTTATGTATCCAAATCAAGCTTCTTACAAAGAGATTCATCCTGGTTTGATTGAACGACGAGAAGCTGTGCTATTCCCAAACTGGGAAACTGGAATCACCTGATTTGAAAGTGGGATAACTTCTTCATCCCACCTCCTATGAGATTTATTCAACTTCCTGGTGATTCTCCACCACTTTATGTATCCAAATCAAGCTTCTTACAAAGAGATTCATCCTGGTTTGATTGGAATGACGAATATGCTGTGCTATTCCCAAACTGGGAAACTGGAATCACCTGATTTGAAAGTGGGATAACTTCTTCATCCCAACTCCTATGAGATTTATTCAACTTCCTGGTGATTCTCCACCACTTTATGTATCCAAATCAAGCTTCTTACAAAGAGATTCATCCTGGTTTGATTGGAACGACGAAGAAGCTGTGCTATTCCCAAACTGGGAAACTGGAATCACCTGATTTGAAAGTGGGATAACTTCTTCATCCCAACTCCTATGAGATTTATTCAACATCCTGGTGATTCTCCACCACTTTATGTATCCAAATCAAGCTTCTCACAAAGAGATTCATCCTGGTTTGATTGGAACGACGAAGAAGCTGTGCTATTCCCAAACTGGGAAACTGGAATCACCTGATTTGAAAGTGGGATAACTTCTTCATCCCAACTCCTATGAGATTTATTCAACTTCCTGGTGATTCTCCACCACTTTATGTATCCAAATCAAGCTTCTTACAAAGAGATTCATCCTGGTTTGATTGGAACGACGAAGAAGCTGTGCTATTCCCAAACTGGGAAACTGGAATCACCTGATTTGAAAGTGGGATAACTTCTTCATCCCAACTCCTATGAGATTTATTCAACTTCCTGGTGATTCTCCACCACTTTATGTATCCAAATCAAGCTTCTTACAAAGTGATTCATCCTGGTTTGATTGGAACGACGAAGAAGCTGTGCTATTCCCAAACTGGGAAACTGGAATCACCTGATTTGAAAGTGGGATAACTTCTTCATCCCAACTCCTATGAGATTTATTCAACTTCCTGGTGATTCTCCACCACTTTATGTATCCAAATCAAGCTTCTTACAAAGTGATTCATCCTGGTTTGATTGGAACGACGAAGAAGCTGTGCTATTCCCAAACTGGGAAACTGGAATCACCTGATTTGAAAGTGGGATAACTTCTTCATCCCAACTCCTATGAGATTTATTCAACTTCCTGGTGATTCTCCACCACTTTATGTATCCAAATCAAGCTTCTCACAAAGTGATTCATCCTGGTTTGATTGGAACGACGAAGAAGCTGTGCTATTCCCAAACTGGGAAACTGGAATCACCTGATTTGAAAGTGGGATAACTTCTTCATCCCAACTCCTATGAGATTTATTCAACTTCCTGGTGATTCTCCACCACTTTATGTATCCAAATCAAGCTTCTCACAAAGTGATTCATCCTGGTTTGATTGGAACGACGAAGAAGCTGTGCTATTCCCAAACTGGGAAACTGGAATCACCTGATTTGAAAGTGGGATAACTTCTTCATCCCAACTCCTATGAGATTTATTCAACTTCCTGGTGATTCTCCACCACTTTATGTATCCAAATCAAGCTTCTCACAAAGTGATTCATCCTGGTTTGATTGGAACGACGAAGAAGCTGTGCTATTCCCAAACTGGGAAACTGGAATCACCTGATTTGAAAGTGGGATAACTTCTTTTCCCAACTCCTATGAGATTTATTCAACTTCCTGGTGATTCTCCACCACTTTATGTATCCAAATCAAGCTTCTCACAAAGTGATTCATCCTGGTTTGATTGGAACGACGAAGAAGCTGTGCTATTCCCAAACTGGGAAACTGGAATCACCTGATTTGAAAGTGGGATAACTTCTTCATCCCAACTCCTATGAGATTTATTCAACTTCCTGGTGATTCTCCACCACTTTATGTATCCAAATCAAGCTTCTCACAAAGTGATTCATCCTGGTTTGATTGGAACGACGAAGAAGCTGTGCTATTCCCAAACTGGGAAACTGGAATCACCTGATTTGAAAGTGGGATAACTTCTTCATCCCAACTCCTATGAGATTTATTCAACTTCCTGGTGATTCTCCACCACTTTATGTATCCAAATCAAGCTTCTCACAAAGTGATTCATCCTGGTTTGATTGGAACGACGAAGAAGCTGTGCTATTCCCAAACTGGGAAACTGGAATCACCTGATTTGAAAGTGGGATAACTTCTTCATCCCAACTCCTATGAGATTTATTCAACTTCCTGGTGATTCTCCACCACTTTATGTATCCAAATCAAGCTTCTCACAAAGTGATTCATCCTGGTTTGATTGGAACGACGAAGAAGCTGTGCTATTCCCAAACTGGGAAACTGGAATCACCTGATTTGAAAGTGGGATAACTTCTTCATCCCAACTCCTATGAGATTTATTCAACTTCCTGGTGATTCTCCACCACTTTATGTATCCAAATCAAGCTTCTCACAAAGTGATTCATCCTGGTTTGATTGGAACGACGAAGAAGCTGTGCTATTCCCAAACTGGGAAACTGGAATCACCTGATTTGAAAGTGGGATAACTTCTTCATCCCAACTCCTATGAGATTTATTCAACTTCCTGGTGATTCTCCACCACTTTATGTATCCAAATCAAGCTTCTTACAAAGTGATTCATCCTGGTTTGATTGGAACGACGAAGAAGCTGTGCTATTCCCAAACTGGGAAACTGGAATCACCTGATTTGAAAGTGGGATAACTTCTTCATCCCAACTCCTATGAGATTTATTCAACTTCCTGGTGATTCTCCACCACTTTATGTATCCAAATCAAGCTTCTCACAAAGTGATTCATCCTGGTTTGATTGGAACGACGAAGAAGCTGTGCTATTCCCAAACTGGGAAACTGGAATCACCTGATTTGAAAGTGGGATAACTTCTTCATCCCAACTCCTATGAGATTTATTCAACTTCCTGGTGATTCTCCACCACTTTATGTATCCAAATCAAGCTTCTTACAAAGTGATTCATCCTGGTTTGATTGGAACGACGAAGAAGCTGTGCTATTCCCAAACTGGGAAACTGGAATCACCTGATTTGAAAGTGGGATAACTTCTTCATCCCAACTCCTATGAGATTTATTCAACTTCCTGGTGATTCTCCACCACTTTATGTATCCAAATCAAGCTTCTCACAAAGTGATTCATCCTGGTTTGATTGGAACGACGAAGAAGCTGTGCTATTCCCAAACTGGGAAACTGGAATCACCTGATTTGAAAGTGGGATAACTTCTTCATCCCAACTCCTATGAGATTTATTCAACTTCCTGGTGATTCTCCACCACTTTATGTATCCAAATCAAGCTTCTTACAAAGTGATTCATCCTGGTTTGATTGGAACGACGAAGAAGCTGTGCTATTCCCAAACTGGGAAACTGGAATCACCTGATTTGAAAGTGGGATAACTTCTTCATCCCAACTCCTATGAGATTTATTCAACTTCCTGGTGATTCTCCACCACTTTATGTATCCAAATCAAGCTTCTTACAAAGTGATTCATCCTGGTTTGATTGGAACGACGAAGAAGCTGTGCTATTCCCAAACTGGGAAACTGGAATCACCTGATTTGAAAGTGGGATAACTTCTTCATCCCAACTCCTATGAGATTTATTCAACTTCCTGGTGATTCTCCACCACTTTATGTATCCAAATCAAGCTTCTCACAAAGTGATTCATCCTGGTTTGATTGGAACGACGAAGAAGCTGTGCTATTCCCAAACTGGGAAACTGGAATCACCTGATTTGAAAGTGGGATAACTTCTTCATCCCAACTCCTATGAGATTTATTCAACTTCCTGGTGATTCTCCACCACTTTATGTATCCAAATCAAGCTTCTCACAAAGTGATTCATCCTGGTTTGATTGGAACGACGAAGAAGCTGTGCTATTCCCAAACTGGGAAACTGGAATCACCTGATTTGAAAGTGGGATAACTTCTTCATCCCAACTCCTATGAGATTTATTCAACTTCCTGGTGATTCTCCACCACTTTATGTATCCAAATCAAGCTTCTCACAAAGTGATTCATCCTGGTTTGATTGGAACGACGAAGAAGCTGTGCTATTCCCAAACTGGGAAACTGGAATCACCTGATTTGAAAGTGGGATAACTTCTTCATCCCAACTCCTATGAGATTTATTCAACTTCCTGGTGATTCTCCACCACTTTATGTATCCAAATCAAGCTTCTCACAAAGTGATTCATCCTGGTTTGATTGGAACGACGAAGAAGCTGTGCTATTCCCAAACTGGGAAACTGGAATCACCTGATTTGAAAGTGGGATAACTTCTTCATCCCAACTCCTATGAGATTTATTCAACTTCCTGGTGATTCTCCACCACTTTATGTATCCAAATCAAGCTTCTCACAAAGTGATTCATCCTGGTTTGATTGGAACGACGAAGAAGCTGTGCTATTCCCAAACTGGGAAACTGGAATCACCTGATTTGAAAGTGGGATAACTTCTTCATCCCAACTCCTATGAGATTTATTCAACTTCCTGGTGATTCTCCACCACTTTATGTATCCAAATCAAGCTTCTCACAAAGTGATTCATCCTGGTTTGATTGGAACGACGAAGAAGCTGTGCTATTCCCAAACTGGGAAACTGGAATCACCTGATTTGAAAGTGGGATAACTTCTTCATCCCAACTCCTATGAGATTTATTCAACTTCCTGGTGATTCTCCACCACTTTATGTATCCAAATCAAGCTTCTCACAAAGTGATTCATCCTGGTTTGATTGGAACGACGAAGAAGCTGTGCTATTCCCAAACTGGGAAACTGGAATCACCTGATTTGAAAGTGGGATAACTTCTTCATCCCAACTCCTATGAGATTTATTCAACTTCCTGGTGATTCTCCACCACTTTATGTATCCAAATCAAGCTTCTCACAAAGTGATTCATCCTGGTTTGATTGGAACGACGAAGAAGCTGTGCTATTCCCAAACTGGGAAACTGGAATCACCTGATTTGAAAGTGGGATAACTTCTTCATCCCAACTCCTATGAGATTTATTCAACTTCCTGGTGATTCTCCACCACTTTATGTATCCAAATCAAGCTTCTCACAAAGTGATTCATCCTGGTTTGATTGGAACGACGAAGAAGCTGTGCTATTCCCAAACTGGGAAACTGGAATCACCTGATTTGAAAGTGGGATAACTTCTTCATCCCAACTCCTATGAGATTTATTCAACTTCCTGGTGATTCTCCACCACTTTATGTATCCAAATCAAGCTTCTCACAAAGTGATTCATCCTGGTTTGATTGGAACGACGAAGAAGCTGTGCTATTCCCAAACTGGGAAACTGGAATCACCTGATTTGAAAGTGGGATAACTTCTTCATCCCAACTCCTATGAGATTTATTCAACTTCCTGGTGATTCTCCACCACTTTATGTATCCAAATCAAGCTTCTCACAAAGTGATTCATCCTGGTTTGATTGGAACGACGAAGAAGCTGTGCTATTCCCAAACTGGGAAACTGGAATCACCTGATTTGAAAGTGGGATAACTTCTTCATCCCAACTCCTATGAGATTTATTCAACTTCCTGGTGATTCTCCACCACTTTATGTATCCAAATCAAGCTTCTCACAAAGTGATTCATCCTGGTTTGATTGGAACGACGAAGAAGCTGTGCTATTCCCAAACTGGGAAACTGGAATCACCTGATTTGAAAGTGGGATAACTTCTTCATCCCAACTCCTATGAGATTTATTCAACTTCCTGGTGATTCTCCACCACTTTATGTATCCAAATCAAGCTTCTCACAAAGTGATTCATCCTGGTTTGATTGGAACGACGAAGAAGCTGTGCTATTCCCAAACTGGGAAACTGGAATCACCTGATTTGAAAGTGGGATAACTTCTTCATCCCAACTCCTATGAGATTTATTCAACTTCCTGGTGATTCTCCACCACTTTATGTATCCAAATCAAGCTTCTCACAAAGTGATTCATCCTGGTTTGATTGGAACGACGAAGAAGCTGTGCTATTCCCAAACTGGGAAACTGGAATCACCTGATTTGAAAGTGGGATAACTTCTTCATCCCAACTCCTATGAGATTTATTCAACTTCCTGGTGATTCTCCACCACTTTATGTATCCAAATCAAGCTTCTTACAAAGTGATTCATCCTGGTTTGATTGGAACGACGAAGAAGCTGTGCTATTCCCAAACTGGGAAACTGGAATCACCTGATTTGAAAGTGGGATAACTTCTTCATCCCAACTCCTATGAGATTTATTCAACTTCCTGGTGATTCTCCACCACTTTATGTATCCAAATCAAGCTTCTCACAAAGTGATTCATCCTGGTTTGATTGGAACGACGAAGAAGCTGTGCTATTCCCAAACTGGGAAACTGGAATCACCTGATTTGAAAGTGGGATAACTTCTTCATCCCAACTCCTATGAGATTTATTCAACTTCCTGGTGATTCTCCACCACTTTATGTATCCAAATCAAGCTTCTCACAAAGTGATTCATCCTGGTTTGATTGGAACGACGAAGAAGCTGTGCTATTCCCAAACTGGGAAACTGGAATCACCTGATTTGAAAGTGGGATAACTTCTTCATCCCAACTCCTATGAGATTTATTCAACTTCCTGGTGATTCTCCACCACTTTATGTATCCAAATCAAGCTTCTCACAAAGTGATTCATCCTGGTTTGATTGGAACGACGAAGAAGCTGTGCTATTCCCAAACTGGGAAACTGGAATCACCTGATTTGAAAGTGGGATAACTTCTTCATCCCAACTCCTATGAGATTTATTCAACTTCCTGGTGATTCTCCACCACTTTATGTATCCAAATCAAGCTTCTCACAAAGTGATTCATCCTGGTTTGATTGGAACGACGAAGAAGCTGTGCTATTCCCAAACTGGGAAACTGGAATCACCTGATTTGAAAGTGGGATAACTTCTTCATCCCAACTCCTATGAGATTTATTCAACTTCCTGGTGATTCTCCACCACTTTATGTATCCAAATCAAGCTTCTCACAAAGTGATTCATCCTGGTTTGATTGGAACGACGAAGAAGCTGTGCTATTCCCAAACTGGGAAACTGGAATCACCTGATTTGAAAGTGGGATAACTTCTTCATCCCAACTCCTATGAGATTTATTCAACTTCCTGGTGATTCTCCACCACTTTATGTATCCAAATCAAGCTTCTCACAAAGTGATTCATCCTGGTTTGATTGGAACGACGAAGAAGCTGTGCTATTCCCAAACTGGGAAACTGGAATCACCTGATTTGAAAGTGGGATAACTTCTTTTCCCAACTCCTATGAGATTTATTCAACTTCCTGGTGATTCTCCACCACTTTATGTATCCAAATCAAGCTTCTCACAAAGTGATTCATCCTGGTTTGATTGGAACGACGAAGAAGCTGTGCTATTCCCAAACTGGGAAACTGGAATCACCTGATTTGAAAGTGGGATAACTTCTTCATCCCAACTCCTATGAGATTTATTCAACTTCCTGGTGATTCTCCACCACTTTATGTATCCAAATCAAGCTTCTCACAAAGTGATTCATCCTGGTTTGATTGGAACGACGAAGAAGCTGTGCTATTCCCAAACTGGGAAACTGGAATCACCTGATTTGAAAGTGGGATAACTTCTTCATCCCAACTCCTATGAGATTTATTCAACTTCCTGGTGATTCTCCACCACTTTATGTATCCAAATCAAGCTTCTCACAAAGTGATTCATCCTGGTTTGATTGGAACGACGAAGAAGCTGTGCTATTCCCAAACTGGGAAACTGGAATCACCTGATTTGAAAGTGGGATAACTTCTTCATCCCAACTCCTATGAGATTTATTCAACTTCCTGGTGATTCTCCACCACTTTATGTATCCAAATCAAGCTTCTCACAAAGTGATTCATCCTGGTTTGATTGGAACGACGAAGAAGCTGTGCTATTCCCAAACTGGGAAACTGGAATCACCTGATTTGAAAGTGGGATAACTTCTTCATCCCAACTCCTATGAGATTTATTCAACTTCCTGGTGATTCTCCACCACTTTATGTATCCAAATCAAGCTTCTTACAAAGTGATTCATCCTGGTTTGATTGGAACGACGAAGAAGCTGTGCTATTCCCAAACTGGGAAACTGGAATCACCTGATTTGAAAGTGGGATAACTTCTTCATCCCAACTCCTATGAGATTTATTCAACTTCCTGGTGATTCTCCACCACTTTATGTATCCAAATCAAGCTTCTCACAAAGTGATTCATCCTGGTTTGATTGGAACGACGAAGAAGCTGTGCTATTCCCAAACTGGGAAACTGGAATCACCTAATTTGAAAGTGGGATAACTTCTTCATCCCAACTCCTATGAGATTTATTCAACTTCCTGGTGATTCTCCACCACTTTATGTATCCAAATCAAGCTTCTCACAAAGTGATTCATCCTGGTTTGATTGGAACGACGAAGAAGCTGTGCTATTCCCAAACTGGGAAACTGGAATCACCTGATTTGAAAGTGGGATAACTTCTTCATCCCAACTCCTATGAGATTTATTCAACTTCCTGGTGATGAAGAAGTTATCCCACTTTCAAATCAGGTGATTCCAGTTTCCCAGTTTGGGAATAGGACAGCTTCTTCGTCGTTCCAATCAAACCAGGATGAATCACTTTGTAAGAAGCTTGATTTGGATACATAAAGTGGTGGAGAATCACCAGGAAGTTGAATAAATCTCATAGGAGTTGGATGAAGAAGTTATCCCACTTTCAAATCAGGTGATTCCAGTTTCCCAGTTTGGGAATAGCACAGCTTCTTCGTCGTTCCAATCAAACCAGGATGAATCACTTTGTAAGAAGCTTGATTTGGATACATAAAGTGGTGGAGAATCACCAGGAAGTTGAATAAATCTCATAGGAGTTGGATGAAGAAGTTATCCCACTTTCAAATCAGGTGATTCCAGTTTCCCAGTTTGGGAATAGCACAGCTTCTTCGTCGTTCCAATCAAACCAGGATGAATCACTTTGTAAGAAGCTTGATTTGGATACATAAAGTGGTGGAGAATCACCAGGAAGTTGAATAAATCTCATAGGAGTTGGGATGAAGAAGTTATCCCACTTTCAAATCAGGTGATTCCAGTTTCCCAGTTTGGGAATAGCAGCTTCTTCGTCGTTCCAATCAAACCAGGATGAATCACTTTGTGAGAAGCTTGATTTGGATACATAAAGTGGTGGAGAATCACCAGGAAGTTGAATAAATCTCATAGGAGTTGGGATGAAGAAGTTATCCCACTTTCAAATCAGGTGATTCCAGTTTCCCAGTTTGGGAATAGCACAGCTTCTTCGTCGTTCCAATCAAACCAGGATGATCACTTTGTAAGAAGCTTGATTTGGATACATAAAGTGGTGGAGAATCACCAGGAAGTTGAATAAATCTCATAGGAGTTGGGATGAAGAAGTTATCCCACTTTCAAATCAGGTGATTCCAGTTTCCCAGTTTGGGAATAGCACAGCTTCTTCGTCGTTCCAATCAAACCAGGATGAATCACTTTGTGAGAAGCTTGATTTGGATACATAAAGTGGTGGAGAATCACCAGGAAGTTGAATAAATCTCATAGGAGTTGGGATGAAGAAGTTATCCCACTTTCAAATCAGGTGATTCCAGTTTCCCAGTTTGGGAATAGCACAGCTTCTTCGTCGTTCCAATCAAACCAGGATGAATCACTTTGTGAGAAGCTTGATTTGGATACATAAAGTGGTGGAGAATCACCAGGAAGTTGAATAAATCTCATAGGAGTTGGCGAAAAGAAGTTATCCCACTTTCAAATCAGGTGATTCCAGTTTCCCAGTTTGGGAATAGCACAGCTTCTTCGTCGTTCCAATCAAACCAGGATGAATCACTTTGTGAGAAGCTTGATTTGGATACATAAAGTGGTGGAGAATCACCAGGAAGTTGAATAAATCTCATAGGAGTTGGGATGAAGAAGTTATCCCACTTTCAAATCAGGTGATTCCAGTTTCCCAGTTTGGGAATAGCACAGCTTCTTCGTCGTTCCAATCAAACCAGGATGAATCACTTTGTGAGAAGCTTGATTTGGATACATAAAGTGGTGGAGAATCACCAGGAAGTTGAATAAATCTCATAGGAGTTGGGATGAAGAAGTTATCCCACTTTCAAATCAGGTGATTCCAGTTTCCCAGTTTGGGAATAGCACAGCTTCTTCGTCGTTCCAATCAAACCAGGATGAATCACTTTGTGAGAAGCTTGATTTGGATACATAAAGTGGTGGAGAATCACCAGGAAGTTGAATAAATCTCATAGGAGTTGGAAAAGAAGTTATCCCACTTTCAAATCAGGTGATTCCAGTTTCCCAGTTTGGGAATAGCACAGCTTCTTCGTCGTTCCAATCAAACCAGGATGAATCACTTTGTAAGAAGCTTGATTTGGATACATAAAGTGGTGGAGAATCACCAGGAAGTTGAATAAATCTCATAGGAGTTGGGATGAAGAAGTTATCCCACTTTCAAATCAGGTGATTCCAGTTTCCCAGTTTGGGAATAGCACAGCTTCTTCGTCGTTCCAATCAAACCAGGATGAATCACTTTGTGAGAAGCTTGATTTGGATACATAAAGTGGTGGAGAATCACCAGGAAGTTGAATAAATCTCATAGGAGTTGGCATGAAGAAGTTATCCCACTTTCAAATCAGGTGATTCTAGTTTCCAGTTTGGGAATAGCACAGCTTCTTCGTCGTTCCAATCAAACCAGGATGAATCACTTTGTGAGAAGCTTGATTTGGATACATAAAGTGGTGGAGAATCACCAGGAAGTTGAATAAATCTCATAGGAGTTGGGATGAAGAAGTTATCCCACTTTCAAATCAGGTGATTCCAGTTTCCCAGTTTGGGAATAGCACAGCTTCTTCGTCGTTCCAATCAAACCAGGATGAATCTTGTAAGAAGCTTGATTTGGATATAAGAGTTGAATTTGGATACATAAAGTGGTGGAGAATCACCAGGAAGTTGAATAAATCTCATAGGAGTTGGGTGAAGAAGTTATCCCACTTTCAAATCAGGTGATTCCAGTTTCCCAGTTTGGGAATAGCACAGCTTCTTCGTCGTTCCAATCAACCAGGATGAATCACTTTGTAAGAAGCTTGATTTGGATACATAAAGTGGTGGAGAATCACCAGGAAGTTGAATAAATCTCATAGGAGTTGGGATGAAGAAGTTATCCCACTTTCAAATCAGGTGATTCAAGTTTCCCTGTTTTTGGAATAGCACAGCTTCTTCGTCGTTCCAATCAAACCAGGATGAATCACTTTGTAAGAAGCTTGATTTGGATACATAAAGTGGTGGAGAATCACCGGAAGTTGAATAAATCTCATAGGAGTTGGGATGAAGAATTATCCCACTTTCAAATCAGGTGATTCCAGTTTCCCAGTTTGGGAATAGCACAGCTTCTTCGTCGTTCCAATCAAACCAGGATGAATCACTTTGTGAGAAGCTTGATTTGGATACATAAAGTGTGGAGAATCACCAGGAAGTTGAAAAATCTCATAGGAGTTTGGCGAAGAAGTTATCCCACTTTCAAATCAGGTGATTCCAGTTTTCCAGTTTGGGAATAGCACAGCTTCTTCGTCGTTCAAATCAAACCAGGATGAATCACTTTGTGAGAAGCTTGATTTGGATATTAAAGTGGTGGAGAATCACCAGGAAGTTGAATAAATCTCATAGGAGTTGGCGAAGAAGTTATCCCACTTTCAAATCAGGTGATTCCAGTTTCCCAGTTTGGGAATGCACAGCTTCTTCGTCGTTCCAATCAAACCAGGATGAATCACTTTGTGAGAAGCTTGATTTGGATACATAAAGTGGTGGAGAATCACAGGAAGTTGACTAAATCTCATAGGAGTTGGGATGAAGAAGTTATCCCACTTTCAAATCAGGTGATTTCAGTTTCCCAGTTTGGGAATAGCACAGCTTCTTCGTTGTTCCAATCAAACCAGGATGAATCACTTTGTGAGAAGCTTGATTTGGATACATAAAGTGGTGGAG
>NW_026015207.1:225000-239127 GCF_020379485.1 Brassica napus | reverse complement strand
TTTTCCTTATGCTTCTAGCTCCCTTGATGCATAACGATACCATATCGTCTTGCTTCCATTCACCTAGACCAACACTAATACATTCCATGTAGTAGTATATTGGCTGGTTAGGCTCATGCAAGTCTAAGATATGCATAGACGTAGATACTTCCTCTAACTAATTTCATACTTCATCAATACTTTTACTCCATTCCAAGGTAACACCATTCTCAGTCGATCAACTCATTGGTGGATATGGTTTCTAACTCTTGAACAAACTTCTGATGGTAACCGGCCAATCCACAGAACTTCGAATCTCGATAACTTAAATTGAGTACGACCATTATGTAGTAGTAGCGATCTTTTGTAAATATGCAACAACTCCTTGTTCCATTTACTGACTAAGTGATCTAACTTCCAATTCTGTGCAGAAATACTTACTACAACGTGAAGCGTCCATCAAACAACCTTGGAATAAAACTGCGCCTTGCGACCGATCTTAACCATTCTTCAATTCTAGAACTTGATACTTGACCCTGATGGTCACGTCCTTGATTTTATACTCGAACATAACCGCAAACTCTGGTTCTTCTTCTTTACCACTGACATGGGTACACTCCACAGAAAATAACTAAGTCGAACGAAACCTTTCTCCAAACAAATCTTCTGACTGCTACTTGAATTCGGCTAGAACCACTTGGATAGATGCCTAGGCTATTGCAGCGAATCAAGGTTCAACCAGAATACTTGACAGGTTACTTCAGGATGTCAACAAATTTTCCACTTTCTTAAACATAGCCTCATGTTCCCTAGTTATCTAACTGTCCTCGATACTCTGCTTCTTGTTATTTTCTCTCCGCCCAATTATGATGTAATGGAATACCCCACTTCACCATTCACGTTTCCCAAAAGGTTCCCAACTCTCCAGACTGATATGAGCGAAGCTCCAACACTTAGTAGAATACCACTGCAGGCCAAAGGTAACTGGTCTTCTCTCAAAGACTTCCTTCCTCAACAACATCCAAATTGAGCTCGATAACTAGATAGCCAATCTCACTCTAGATAGAAACAAATCGCTCTAATGGAAGTACTAAGGAATGGGGATGGGATACAAAGGCATACCATAACTCTAAATGGCAGCCAGTACTTCCATGAATAAGAACAGTGTACCTGAATTCACTAAAGTGAATCCTTCCTAAAACAATGACACTACCCGAGAACTACATCTATGTGTTGTTCCCGCATCAAACACAATATGGGCGGAAAATTCCGTCCATAGGCAAGGTCTCATACGACACCTTGATCACTCCTTCACCTATTTATTTAATCCTTCATAAATTTTTAAAATGCACACAACATGCAATGGGATAAGAAGCAAACCTGTGATTGGACCTTTTCAGAGGTTTTGACGGTCCAGGCAACTATAAAGTGTAGGCTCTACCCAAATAGCCAAACACTTAGTTAGTGACTAATGGTAAGGAAAGCGAACAAGTTTCACAAGCGGTACCCTAGGTATAGATAAAAGATCGGGTAACTTCATGGGCCATGGTAGGATAACCTCTGTACTCATTACTGGCACCACCGAAGCGCGAATGACGTAAGCGATCGAGGATTTTATATACTTGAACAATCATCACCTTACTCTCCTTGCTAGCCAAAACCAAAACAACTCAGGGTCCTCGGTCTTGATCTGATGAAACGTCCAACAAAAATTATTTCCATCGACTTTCTTGATTCATTACTTGAAACTGACCTTCTATCTGAATAGGTTGATAGTTAAATAATCTGCATGACTTGGTAAACTTCTTCAGTAAAAACGGCTTCTATAGAATTCATGTGATCCTCCACCAACTCCTCATAGCTCTTAAGTTTTATAGTTTGGGTTACTCTGAGATTAATGGCTAAGTCACAATAGTACATCTTCATGATCTTTAGCTCATCCTCCAAACCATAATGGATGAATCAGATTAACTTGACTTCGAAATCTTGGCGGAAACATCTCACTGTGCGAACTCCATATCGGTCCCATGTTTTGGGTAGAAAACACTCCATCTTGAACTCTTGAATGAAATCCGCCTAACTTGGACTAACATTTCCCAAATGATGCTTGACGCTTAATCACCAACTTACTGTATCATTCTTGATGATGTATGGTTCCATATCCTTCTTGCAATCTTCTGAACAATGGGCCACGTTAGTTGTTCTGCTCCTAGTGTTGCATTCAAAATCTTCCTCTATACAAAATCTACATCGAATGGTTTAGTACTTGTCGGTGTTGTCCCAACTTCTTTATCTTTTTCACAAACTTCGAGATGTCTTGTTGCAACAGAATGGTGCTGGTGCGTCCATCATCTTGTACTACTGCTGAACTATCTCAGCCACCAACGTTAAGCTTGAAACAAGTGCTGAATCAATCAGGCTTGTACGTCTCTGGTTCTGGTACGTTTGGGCATAAGCTGGATTGAAATGAGCAGCCGAAAGAAGAAAGTCATATGAAGTTGGATATTCTGAACCGGATCATCACCAACAACGTCAACTTTGACTTCAATAAAACACGGGCCGAAGTTTGCTACCATCTTTGAATATCGATATCCACACTAGAAATTGTAGGAACCGCAGGAAAGCATGATGATACCAACTCCGAGCATGATGGTAGCAAACCCGAGCACGTCTTTAGCTCACCCGAGCATGATGATAATGGATTGAAGGATGACCGGACTGACCAAAACATGACGATAAAAACCGAATCATGACGGTAGAAAGCTCAATCATGACTGTAGGAATCTCGATCTTGACAGGATCAAAATTGGTAAGTACACTCCACTCCATCAAGCTTGTCTTGATGCATCTCGTATGAAAGATAACAGTAAGGTAACTACCCATGACTATCTATCCTAAGATGAAGGAACCAGCCAGCACATCCTAATTATCCTTGCGACTCATTTTGACTCGAAAAACGTTTGAAACAAGTCCCATTCAAGCATCGTATAACCATGCTCTGATACCACCTTTGTGACACCCCCGATCTGGTCTAAGTATAAGTTGACTCGACCAGCCGTGCAACAATCAAACAAGAACATGCACAGCCGATCACTCGTAACTGAAACCAAACCGAGAAGCCACAATGTGTACATAAACGACTAACCCGAAGTTCCCGAAATAAATCCAGGTACCTTAGGCCAACCGCCTAAGTACACATATCCTATTAGGTACAACCCGAGGCTTTACAACCTTAAGAGTAATACCAAATAGTTGGTTCGTCCGGACAAGGACTAATATCATTTGGAACCCGTACTTTAAAAACATTCTTTATACACTATATACTTATTCATTTAAAAGAATCTTACAAAATCTTATAGATTAACCTCGAGGTTTTCGATCAACAAACCTTATACATAAATATATCAAAACGACTGCAAGGATAATAAAACTACCGCTGGCTAATGCCGTTCCTTCCCGTCCTAGAGTAAAGGTCTCCCACCTACTGGTTACCTGCATATCAAATGAGTCATGAGTAACGAGTTTACTCAGTGAGTCTAATCCCACACCCAAACACATATCAATAGTATCCCGAGCAAGCGACACCATTTGAATGCAGTGGAATTATATTCCATAATTAATATTATTATAAGGCCTCTCAGTCCATCCATGTGAATCTATCTTAAACATCACCTCCACGATACCCGCCAATCACTCACTCTTAATATATATATATGCTAAACCCGGAAAACCACCAAGGCTAACCGAGCTTAACGGGGAATAAATATAGCAATCATCTCCATCAGATATTCCAAGATAGAACATCCAACGCTGCATGCAGTTACACGGCCTCCAGGGTGCGACCCCATCATCGTGTCTTCATGACCTTGATCCATATCGCAGGACCAATTCACGGCAATGCGGGACTTTCGGGAGAGTGAGTATACAATAAGACTTCACATGATTCACACTTATTAATAGAATACTTATAGAATAGTACTTGAGAACAAGTACTAAGGCTCGAGATAACCTCAAAGAATTATTCTTATTAATTCTTAGTATTTAAACTAGATAAATACTTCATATATAAATATAGATCAAGGGATAATAATCAATCAATCAACCATAATTACTCCTTAATTAATCCATGATTAATCCTTAATTAATCAATGTTATCCCTTAATTAATTCATGATTAACTCTTAATTAATCAACCATATTCAATATGAAATCGTGCATACTCATTCATAATTCATTCATCATCTAGCTAGACTCACCTTTAAATCCATGAGATTGGCTAAGGAAGACTAGACTCGAGCTCAAGCTAATCACACTTCACTTCTGGATCACTCTCGGTTCAGAACCAGCACAAGGATCCGGCTTATCCGAATACTCTCCTTGGCCATCTGAATTCAAAACATAACAGTTGGAACATAAGGTTCACTAGTCTGGTTCAAGAAGAAACTCAATTCAGTTCATAACATTTCAGTTCAGTTCTCTCATATCAGTTCGGTTCAAGACAGATTGATACCATGTTCAGCTCGGTTCAAGCTTTAACAATTTAACTCGGTTCATATCAGCTTAGTTCATGCTCAGCTAACTCCGGTTCTAATCAGTTCCCAACAGCTTAACTCGGTTATACTCAGACGACATCAGTTCAAGACAATTTCAGACCATAGACAGCTCGGCTCAGATCAGATCAGAACATACTCAGCTCAATTCAGTTCTAAACAAGATCAAATCAGTTCGGTTTAATCCCCATAATTCTTATCAGTTCGTCTACTGGTTCTATGAGACTGATTAAATCATAAACCAACCAAGACTGAAGAGAACAAGACCTTAGACAACTGATCCTGACAGGTTAACCAACATACAGCAATTGGTTCTCATCAAAACATGGCTGAATCAAGAAGCTGAATCTTACCGGTTTTACTCAACTAATTAAACTTGACTGGTTGTCTCTCTTCAAGCTAACCTCAATTAACCTGATCAACACCAAAAGAATCCATGGCTGGATTTATTCAGAATTTATCTCCAGTGTAGGCAAACCAACAAAACTTCTCACAGAAACTGATCCACAACCATCTTACCGATCAAAATCAAAGGCTGAAGAACATGGGTGATTCTAAACTCTTGGACACCAAACCTGTCACGCCCCCAATCCTGAATAGGATTGTTGGGACGGCCATGGTTCGAGGAAACGTACAAGCCAGTCTTGAGACATCAAGGCAAGCGTTCCATGGTCGAGAAAGAAGGTTAAGGATATAAGGAAACTTATACTTAACCTTATACGAGCTAAGTGTCAGCTAGGACGAGTAAGACGGTAGCTAGGACGAAGTGGACGAGTAGCTCGGCCAGCTCAAGGAAGCTAGGTTCAGTTCACTCCAGCTCAGTCCCTACTAAGTCAGCTCCACTAGCTGGACTACTAGCTCACTCAGCTGAGGCAGCTGAGTGTCAGCTCATCTCAGCTAGACGGACTGTCCGGGCTTTAGGCCGATGGTCCGGGTCTGGGTCAGTGGCGGGCTGAGAGGTCCGGCCATGAGGCCATGGGCTGTTGGGTCCTTGGGCAAGGCTGTGGGCTGTGTCCAGGAGGCCTGGGGCGTGGGTTGGGCTTGTGGCCGACCCCAAACCCAATCAGAAAGGGCGAAGGGATGCAAGTGGCCGAAAGGGGGCAACTCTTGGCCGATGGTGCCCATTCGCTAGCAAGTCGTGCCTGTTCGTGGGGCAAGACTTACCCCCTCGTTTTCTATAAATATGGGGGCTCTCTGGTCGATTTCATTATCCAATTCCAGAGTAAAATACTCAGAGAAAAACGTAGAGAGAAAGAAAGAGAGAAAGAGAGAGTTCCGGCCAAGAGAAAGGCCGATTGTGGTGGTGTTGTGTTCCGGCGACTCTGATCGTTTGAGAACTAACTCCGGTCAAGAATGGGAGATCAAGACAAGGAGAAGAGCATGGAGAACCCAGATGTGGTTCACAAGGTATGTGATGGGCCGTGGCTCCATCAGACCGAACGGACGGTCCATGCGACAGCACCGCGGCTCTGGTCGGTTCCTAAGTCCCATCCGGCTCTCCTTATCTATTTCAATTCGTTTCTCTTCTCTTCTCTCTGGTTAAACACGAAAGGTTGTGTTGGTTGAGTCCAAGGGACACGTCCCTAGGCTTTGGCCGAACATAACCAGACCGCTAGCCTTGACACGGGTCGGTTAGACGGATGATCCGATCGCACCAAGACTGGGCGGTTAGGACGAACGGTTGGGAATGACCCAAAGGGCACGAGTTGTCAAGAGTCATGAGTGTTCAAAGGTTGTGAGTTGCCAAAGGGTGTCAGGGACCAAAAGGTACGAGTTACCAAAGGTTGCGAACATCAAAAGGTACGAGAACCAGGAGGCACGATTGGCCAAAGGGTGCATGTTCCAAACGGTGTCTTTCGGGACAGGTTAGGACCGATCCTTATGGATCAGCCTATGGCTTGTCTAGTTAAGACAAGGTCACGGTTTGTCTAAGCCAAGGTAGAGTCGCAAGGTCTGACCGGTTGCTAAGCCTTCCGGATTAGGCTTGAGGCTTACTAGGCCGATTGGATCCAGGCCTAAGGCCGGATCAGGTAAGGGAGTCCGTTGGGCCATTGAGCCGGACTCCATTGGCCGGTCGCACCTAGATTCTATCCGGATAGACGGATTGGTCTTTGGGGACGATCCGGATCTGTTCGTGTGTTCTGTTATCTATTCTGGACTATCTATCTGATTCTAAGTCAAGGGGTGGTTGGTTGAATGACTTAGGATACGGTAGGTAGGTTCATACGTTTTATGATTATGTTGACTGAGGTTTATCTAAGTTCTAGGAACCAAGCCAAGCATTGTAGAATCAATCCGTTCTATTCTCGGTTATGATTAATGCTTATCTGGTTGTGGTTTCAGGAACTAAGGATGGTTCTGGTCAAGCCAAGGAGCCGTGAAGGCTCGGTCAGTGAGAGGCTGTGTAACGTGTGGTTAGATGATGCTAGGGATGAACTAGTGATTGTCTATGAGACTGTTAAGAAGTTGTGTATTGAATCTCATGTTTCTAAGTAATACAAAGTTTATACATTGTTATTCCGCTGTGCAATCTGTTCCTTTGTTTATGAACCTCATATTCGAATATGACTTAGTAACTAATAGACTTAAAAATGGATCAAACAAGCAGAGAAATTAATAAGTAAGCCTGCGGACTCCATCAGGTCGAGAGGCCAGGGTTCGGGTCTTACAAGTTGGTATCAGAGCATGCTTGATTCTAGGATAGTTGGGTTAGGCAGTCCACACACACACACGCAGCCAGCTGATTAGGTCTCACGGGGAGGTTTGATTGCTTAGTCTAGGGATTGTTTTGTTTTGTTTATGTTAGTGTGTTTCGTACTAACATTGTCTGAATCCTTAGGCTGGAAAAAGCAAATCGGGAAAGTCCCGAAAGAGTAAGAAAACAGCCGGTCAGTCTAGTCAAGTGGCCATGGACGGGACCAATCTATCCGGATTGCAAACCGATCCGGCCGCAGCTGACACTAGAGACGTGTTGCCAACTGATCAGGCTAATCTTACGGGGACGCAACAGGATGGTCAGGAACATCGGGAGAGTGATGAGGAAGTGGAATCCTCGAACGCTAACCGTGATGGTGACCAGCATGAGAGAGTGGCCGATGGAACGGCTAATGTGCCCGCAACACTGTCCAAAGAGGACTTGTTAGAGGCCATGAAGGTAATGGGGACTCAGGTTGCGGCTATGGCGCAACTGTTCACGCCACTAGTGAACTCCTCGGTTGGCCAGGCTACGCCTGTGGCTACGACCACCCCCAACACCAATGGTCCAGTTGTGGAAACGGTTGAGGTGATCGAGATCGATCCACCGGAAAAGTCTGGAAAGAAGGTGGACTATCTGAGTCTGCTTCAACATTTATCCAGGTTGGGTACGAAGCATTTCTCCGGTAGCACCGACCCTATTGTGGCAGACGAGTGGAGGAGTAGGTTGGTCCGAAACTTTCAATCAACTCGCTGTCCAGTGGATTACAGACGCGACATTGCGGTTCACTTCCTGGAAGGGGACGCGCATAACTGGTGGCTTGCAGTGGACAAGCGCACCAATGGGAGTCTGGAAAGTTTTGCGGACTTTGAAGTTGAATTCAACCGCAAATACTTCCCTGCTGAGGCTTGGGATCGTCTGGAAGCTCAGTTTCTAGATTTGGCCCAAGGCCGCAGGACCGTACGGGAGTACGAAGAAGAATTCAACCGGCTCAGACGGTTTGTTGGAAGAGAGCTGGAGGACGAGGCAGTCCAGGTCCGTAGGTTCATCCGAGGCCTAAGGCCCGAACTGAAGACCCATTGCTCGATCCGCACTTTCAACACCGTCGGAGAACTGGTGGAACGGGTGGCTTTGCTAGAGTCTAACTTGGCTGAAGAAGCTAAGCTTAAGGCTAAGTCACAGTCTGGCCCGTCGGGCAAAACAAATGATAAAAAGAGGAAGTGGGACCAGGTGGACGGAGGTAAGACCTCTGGTGGCCGACCTACATGTCCCAAGTGTGGAAAGAATCATCCCGGTGAGTGCTGGAAGGCCATGGGGGCTTGTGTGCGATGTGGCAGCATGGATCACACGATCCAAAACTGCACTCGACCAAACCGATTCTCAGACCAGTCCAGTGGCAGCGGCTCCGTGACTTGCTTCCTATGTGGCAAGACTGGACACTACAAGTCGGATTGTCCTAAGCTACAAGGAGGACAAGGGAAGGGCCGTGGAGACACAGGCAAGTCGACCCAGAGTAGGCCGACCACAACACCAAGGGTGTATGAGCTGTCCCGGGACGACGGCGCTTCTGGATCGTTTGATTCGATCTCTGGTAATTCCTAAATTTTTCTTTTTACATTCAAGTAGAAAATGCTTGGTATGGAACCTAGAATGTCTAGGGGATTCTGATGAGGGTCTCTGTTAGGAACCCTCATGATTGGTGGTGTGGAAACCCACGTACTTTTCGACACAGGGGCTACACATAGTTTTGTGAGTCCGGGACTGGTCGGAAAGGGTCTGTTCTGTCTGGACGCTGGAGATAATTTTGGGATAGTGAGGGCGGCCGGAGGGCAAGCCATGAACTCACTAGGTCTCATGTCAAATATCCCAGTGTCAATACAGGGAAAGGTATTCCCTGTGGATTTGGTCTGTGTCAACCTAAAGAATCACGAAGTGATCCTAGGTATGGACTGGTTGGGAAAGTATCGGGCCACTCTCGATTGCCATAGAGGTCGTGTGCAATTGGAGACTGGGCTTCGACCGATCCAGTACCAATGTCTGTGTCCGGCTCAAGAGAAAGTAGTGGTTTCAGCAGTTCGAGCGATTCGGATGTTGGAACAGGGTTGTCAGTCCTTTTTGGCTACAATTACAACTACAGAGCCGGGCAGTTCTGTCTGTCTGAAAGACCTTTCAGAGGATTCGTTGGTGTCGAAGTTCCCAGATGTGTTCCAGGTACCTCAGGGTGTCCCCCCTGATAGGTCGGATCCATTTACGATTGAACTAGAGCCAGGGACAGCTCCGCTGTCCAAGAGTCCGTACCGGATGGCTCCGGCCGAGATGGCCGAGCTAAAGAAGCAATTGGAAGAATTGCTTGACAAGGGGTTCATACGGCCAAGTAGCTCCCCTTGGGGTGCACCAGTCCTCTTCGTGAGAAAGAAGGATGGTAGCATGCGTCTGTGCATCGACTATCGAGGGTTGAACAGGGTCACTGTGAAGAACAAGTACCCGTTGCCCAGGATAGACGAACTGTTGGATCAACTCAAAGGAGCCAAGTGGTTTTCCAAGATTGATTTGGCTTCAGGGTATCATCAGATCCCTATAGAGCCAAATGATATTAGGAAGACGGCATTTAGGACCAGGTACGGTCATTACGAGTTCGTAGTGATGCCGTTCGGTCTGACCAATGCACCTGCCGCTTTCATGAAAATGATGAACAGCGTGTTCCGAGATTTCTTGGATGAATTCGTGATCATCTTCATTGATGATATCCTAATTTATTCCAAGGATGAGGAATCTCATAGGAAACACTTGAGAGCCGTGCTGGAACGATTACGAGAACACAAACTCTATGCTAAACTCAGTAAATGTAGCTTTTGGCAGAAGAGTATTGGGTTCCTCGGCCATATTGTTTCCGATCAGGGCATCTCGGTGGATCCAGAGAAGATCAGGGCAATCAAGGATTGGCCCCGACCACGCAGTGCTACGGAAGTCAGAAGCTTCTTAGGGCTGGCAGGTTACTATAGAAAGTTTGTGAAAGGATTCGCAAGCTTGGCTCAGCCTATGACGCGGTTGACTGGGAAGGACGTTAAGTTCACATGGGCTGAAGAGTGTGAGGAATGTTTCTCCGCACTTAAGAACATGCTGACTAGCGCACCCGTCCTAGTGCTTCCGGAGGCCGATCAACCATATGTGGTCTATACGGACGCGTCCATCACTGGACTAGGTTGCGTATTGACCCAGCATGGGAAAGTCATTGCCTATGCGTCCAGGCAGTTGAGGAAACATGAGGGAAACTACCCCACCCATGATCTCGAAATGGCTGCGGTAGTATTCGCCTTAAAGATTTGGCGATCATACTTGTATGGCGCCAAAGTTCAGATACTTACGGACCATAAGAGTCTTAAGTATATATTCACCCAGCCTGAGTTAAACTTAAGGCAGAGGAGGTGGATGGAATTCGTAGCTGACTACGATTTGGACATCACCTACTATCCGGGAAAGGCTAATCTGGTAGCAGACGCTTTGAGCCGGAAGAGGGCTGATGTATCGGCCGAACGGGAGGCGGACGACCTGGACGGTATGGTCCGTGCTCTGCGGCTGAATGTGCTGACTACGACAACCGAAGCTTTGGGGTTGGAGGCGGTTAACCAAGCCGACCTGCTTACTCGAATCCGGTTGGCTCAAGGTCAGGACGAGAACCTGAATAAGGTTGCTCAGAATGATAGGACGGAGTACCAGATCGCAAGGGATGGTACCATCCTAGTAAACGGTCGGATCAGTGTTCCTAATGATAGGAGTCTAAAGGAAGAGATTATGAGGGAGGCTCATAAGTCCAGATTCTCGGTTCATCCTGGTGCGACTAAGATGTACCAGAACCTTAAGAAATTCTATCATTGGATCCGTATGAAGGCAGATGTAGCGGAATGGGTGGCCAAGTGTTCCACTTGCCAACTCATCAAAGCAGAACATCAGGTGCCTAGTGGGTTATTACAAAGCTTGCCTATTCCGGAATGGAAATGGGATCACATCACAATGGACTTTGTGACCGGGTTCCCTACCACGAGGAATAAGAAGGATGCGGTTTGGGTTGTGGTAGATCGACTAACCAAATCAGCACACTTCCTGGCTATCAAGAAGTCGGATGGGGTAGATCAGATTGTACGTAAGTACATTGATGAGATCGTCCGACTACATGGTGTGCCGGCAAGCATAGTCTCGGATAGGGATTCAAGGTTCACATCTTACTTCTGGAAGGCTTTCCAAAAGGCCTTAGGAACAAGGGTGAACATGAGTACAGCCTATCACCCACAGACGGATGGACAGTCTGAACGTACGATCCAGACATTGGAAGATATGTTGCGAGCATGTGTTCTAGACTGGGGTGATTCCTGGGAGAAACATCTACCTCTGGTAGAATTTGCTTACAACAATAGTTTCCATAGTAGTATTGGCATGTCGCCATACGAAGCTCTGTATGGGCGTCCATGCAGGACACCCTTATGCTGGACCCAAGTTGGGGAACGCAGCATGATTGGTCCGGAGATTGTCGAAGAGACAACCGAAAAGATCAAGTTCTTGAGGGACAAGATGAGACAGGCACAAGATCGCCAAAAGAACTATGCAGATCGAAGAAGGAAAGATCTCGAGTTTCAAGTAGGTGACTTGGTGTATCTCAAAATGATTACCTTCAAAGGACGAGTCCGAATTTCCGGGAGACGGAAGTTAGACCCGAGATACTTGGGGCCGTTCAAGGTCATTGAAAGAGTTGGGATGGTGGCCTACAAGTTGGACTTACCGGCCAAGATGGACGCATTTCATAATGTGTTCCACGTCTCCCAACTTCGGAAATGTTTGACGGACCAAGACATCGCTCTTCCTGCCATTCCAGACGATCTTGGTAAGAACCTAACCTTGGAAACGAGGCCAGTTCGAATCATAGATAGGATGGAAAAAGCAACAAGGAAGAAGACGGTCCAGATGGTCAAGGTCGTCTGGGACTGTAATGGTCAGGATATAATCACTTGGGAGACCGAATCTAGAATGAAAGCAGAGTACCCAGAGTGGTTGGACCAGTTTGTTTCCGAGGAAGCATTCGATTCGGATTCGAGGACGAATCCATCCCAAGGGGGGGAGACTTGTCACGCCCCCAATCCTGAATAGGATTGTTGGGACGGCCATGGTTCGAGGAAACGTACAAGCCAGTCTTGAGACATCAAGGCAAGCGTTCCATGGTCGAGAAAGAAGGTTAAGGATATAAGGAAACTTAGACTTAACCTTATACGAGCTAAGTGTCAGCTAGGACGAGTAAGACGGTAGCTAGGACGAAGTGGACGAGTAGCTCGGCCAGCTCAAGGAAGCTAGGTTCAGTTCACTCCAGCTCAGTCCCTACTAAGTCAGCTCCACTAGCTGGACTACTAGCTCACTCAGCTGAGGCAGCTGAGTGTCAGCTCATCTCAGCTAGACGGACTGTCCGGGCTTTAGGCCGATGGTCCGGGTCTGGGTCAGTGGCGGGCTGAGAGGTCCGGCCATGAGGCCATGGGCTGTTGGGTCCTTGGGCAAGGCTGTGGGCTGTGTCCAGGAGGCCTGGGGCGTGGGTTGGGCTTGTGGCCGACCCCAAACCCAATCAGAAAGGGCGAAGGGATGCAAGTGGCCGAAAGGGGGCAACTCTTGGCCGATGGTGCCCATTCGCTAGCAAGTCGTGCCTGTTCATGGGGCAAGACTTACCCCCTCGTTTTCTATAAATATGGGGGCTCTCTGGTCGATTTCATTATCCAATTCCAGAGTAAAATACTCAGAGAAAAACGTAGAGAGAAAGAAAGAGAGAAAGAGAGAGTTCCGGCCAAGAGAAAGGCCGATTGTGGTGGTGTTGTGTTCCGGCGACTCTGATCGTTTGAGAACTAACTCCGGTCAAGAATGGGAGATCAAGACAAGGAGAAGAGCATGGAGAACCCAGATGTGGTTCACAAGGTATGTGATGGGCCGTGGCTCCATCAGACCGAACGGACGGTCCATGCGACCGCACCGCGGCTCTGGTCGGTTCCTAAGTCCCATCCGGCTCTCCTTATCTATTTCAATTCGTTTCTCTTCTCTTCTCTCTGGTTAAACACGAAAGGTTGTGTTGGTTGAGTCCAAGGGACACGTCCCTAGGCTTTGGCCGAACATAACCAGACCGCTAGCCTTGACACGGGTCGGTTAGACGGATGATCCGATCGCACCAAGACTGGGCGGTTAGGACGAACGGTTGGGAATGACCCAAAGGGCACGAGTTGTCAAGAGTCATGAGTGTTCAAAGGTTGTGAGTTGCCAAAGGGTGTCAGGGACCAAAAGGTACGAGTTACCAAAGGTTGCGAACATCAAAAGGTACGAGAACCAGGAGGCACGATTGGCCAAAGGGTGCATGTTCCAAATGGTGTCTTTCGGGACAGGCTAGGACCGATCCTTATGGATCAGCCTATGGCTTGTCTAGTTAAGACAAGGTCACGGTTTGTCTAAGCCAAGGTAGAGTCGCAAGGTCTGACCGGTTGCTAAGCCTTCCGGATTAGGCTTGAGGCTTACTAGGCCGATTGGATCCAGGCCTAAGGCCGGATCAGGTAAGGGAGTCCGTTGGGCCATTGAGCCGGACTCCATTGGCCGGTCGCACCTAGATTCTATCCGGATAGACGGATTGGTCTTTGGGGACGATCCGGATCTGTTCGTGTGTTCTGTTATCTATTCTGGACTATCTATCTGATTCTAAGTCAAGGGGTGGTTGGTTGAATGACTTAGGATACGGTAGGTAGGTTCATACGTTTTATGATTATGTTGACTGAGGTTTATCTAAGTTCTAGGAACCAAGCCAAGCATTGTAGAATCAATCCGTTCTATTCTTGGTTATGATTAATGCTTATCTGGTTGTGGTTTCAGGAACTAAGGATGGTTCTGGTCA
>NW_026015207.1:200000-207500 GCF_020379485.1 Brassica napus | reverse complement strand
ACCCTATATAACTCCATGAAGTTGGCGATTTTTGCCTAAGTCTTTTATGAAATAATTTTGCCTTTGCAAACCTAAAACCCTAAGTCTTTTTCTGTGAGAAACAAGAGAGAGCAGCCGAATCTTATCAAGCTTCAAACCACCAAGCTTGTGGCGATTCTTCACCTCCATTCCATCCACCGATTTGCCTTGAGAGTGATACACATCCAGCAAGCCAAATCCCATAGCTATCCACCTCCATCCACTGTTCTTGTTGAGAGAGATACACATCCAGCAACAAGGATCCATCCCCCATACTTCTATCTTTCTTTGTTTTGTTTTATCTTTCATCATATAGTTCTAGCTTTTTCCATTCATTATAAAAACTCATAAAAAGTCCTATTTGCTTCTGTTCTTCATTGATCATATTGTTTTTCTTCCTGTCCCTTATTTTGATTTATAAAAACTCATAAAAATAGCATCCTTTTTGTTTCAGGAACTAGATCGGCCAACTCCCAGCCCATCGCGACCGTCTAGCCGTCCCATAGCCGTCCGTCCGTCCTGTCCAGTCCGAGTTCCCGAACCTCAGACTGTCCGTCCGTGCAGACTGTTTCCCGGCCTGTATCATTTTGGTATCAGAGCTCAAAGCTCCTACACCTTCGGTTGTATCCTATCCTTGCTACTTTTGTTATTTGGTTCATCATCTTGTCTTTCAAAATTTTTGTTCTTGCTGTTCTTGGCGAGTTCAACTTGTTTTCTTTTTCTGCATATCTTTTGATCCGATTTTATGCATCTTTCATTCAAGTAATATGTTTTTGGCATCAATCGATTTTCACTTTCCTTTTTGATCAGATTTTCCATTTAATTGCATTTAATTTTCTTGGCTTGCACTTCAAGTTCTTTCCATTTAAAAAAAAAAAAAGAAATATTGTTCTTTCCATTTTTTTTAATTTTCGAAACTTAACTTTAAAAAAAAAAAAAGGAAGTTTTACATTCATTGATCATTGCATATATTTCCCTTTCTCTTTGATCCTTGCAGATCACTCTTTCTTCTTCCTCTCTTGTCGCAGGAGACATGGGAGACCTAAATGGAGCACCTACACAAGCCGAGATCAATGCTCAGCTGATGGCTAACCATGCTGAACTCCAAGCCGCACTGGCTACTGTGACTGAGCAGCTGGCTCATATAGCAGGGAGGGACCGAGCTAATGTACCACGGCCAAGGAGGAGAAACCAACCCGTTCCAGAGGAACAACAGTCCCAATCCAGTGAGGACAACTCGGACACTGACCGTACCGAACCAGAAGAGCCGCGGCGTGAACGAGCCGGACGTGGGAACCGACGGGAGTATCGGGTCCAAGGCGATGCAAGCCCGGTCCGAAGAAGATTCCGAGACGATGAAGTAGCTTGGCAAGGAGGCAAGGATCTCAAACTTACTCCCCCAACCTTTGCTGGAAAGGTTGACCCGGACGCCTACATTGAATGGGAGAGGCGCATGGAGTACATCTTTGAGTACTACCGCTATACCGAGGCCAAGAAGATCGCCTTAGCCGCAGCCCAACTGACGGACAATGCCCTAACCTGGTGGGACAGGGAAGTAGCCGAGGTCGGCAGGGTCTATAGGATTGAGACTTGGGATGAGATGCGAGCTAAGCTCCGTGCAAGGTATATTCCCTCATACTATCAGCGGGACTTACTAAAACGTTTTCGCAAGTTGTCTCAGGGTACTAGGTCCGTAGAGGAGTACTTTGAGGAGTTTGAGGCTCTCAAGAACAAGCTCAGGACGCGCGAGACCGAAGAGGTTATGATGGCTCAGTTCTTGGAAGGCCTTCAAGACCGCATCGCTCGCAAGGTGGAGAGGCAGACCTACGTCAACTTCAATGATCTCCTCCATTATGCCATTCAGGCCGAGCAGCACATTAAAAGGAAGAACGCCTCTAGTGCCAGGAACAAGACGCCATGGGCTTCAACCGGGTCCAAGGGGGCTGAGAAGAACAAATCCATTGAAGTGGAAAACCGGTTCAAGAAGAGCCAAACCGACCAGTCCAAACCAGGTTCATCCGAACCAGGTAAGGGACAAACACAAGCTCAAAGAACTCGTGATATTACTTGTTTCAAATGTCAGGGGAAGGGGCACTACGCCCGGGACTGTCCGAACAAGCGTGTCATGATCCTTAAGGCAGACGGCGAGTATGAGTCCCAAGATGAGGCCGATGTAGAGATGGCTGACTCAGGAGACGAGATAGTGGACTATGCTGAAACTGGTGAGCTACTGGTGGTCAGACGAGCTCTCAGTGCTCTCTTTGATCCAGAAACCGTCCAACGAGAGAACATCTTCCATACTAGATGTAGCGTGGAAGGCAAGGTATGTAGTCTAATTATTGATGGTGGCTCTTGCACTAACGTGGCCAGCAGGTACCTTGTTGAAAGGTTAGGACTAGCAAAATTGCCACACCCCAGGCCATACAAGCTCAAGTGGCTCAATGATGAGACAGAGCTTAAAATCTCGGAGCAAGTTGTTGTTTCCTTTTGTATTGGTAAGTACCAGGACCAGGTGAAGTGTGATGTGGTTCCTATGCAAGCCGGACATCTACTGTTAGGGAGGCCTTGGCAGTTTGACAAGGAGACTATTCACCATGGGAGGACTAACATCTACAGCTTTACCCACAACAACAAGAAGCACAGCCTGGCTCCTCTCAGTCCACAAGAGGTGTACGAAATGCAGAGGGCCATGGATCAGTCTGGATTGTTTAGTAAAACTAACCTTTACATCTCTTCTAGTAAATTGATTAAATCATTGCAGCAAGACACACTGGTGCTACTAATGGTTTTCAAGGAAGGTTGTTTTGCAGGTTTTGAGGCACCAGATTGTCCCGCTGAGATGCAAGGACTAATGGACCAGTACAAGGACGTGTTCCCTGAAGAGATACCAGCCGGCTTACCACCCCTCCGAGGCATCGAACATCAGATAGACTTTGTGCCAGGCGCCCCACTTCCAAACCGAGCCGCATACCGAGTCAATCCGGAGGAGGCTAAGGAGCTGGAGAGACAGGTCCAAGACCTCATGGACAAGGGGTACATTCGAGAGAGTCTCAGCCCATGTGCAGTACCCGTCCTATTGGTGCCTAAGAAGGATGGAACATGGCGTATGTGTGTTGATTGCCGAGCCATCAACAACATCACCATAAAATATCGGTACCCCATTCCTAGACTTGATGATATGTTAGATGAACTGAGTGGTTCCACCGTGTTTTCCAAGATTGATCTTAGGAGTGGCTATCACCAAGTTCGTATGAAGGAGGGAGACGAGTGGAAGACTGCTTTCAAGACCAAGCAAGGCTTGTATGAGTGGCTGGTGATGCCCTTTGGTCTTACCAACGCCCCTAGTACCTTCATGAGGCTTATGAACGAGGTTCTAAGGCCTTACATTGGTAAATTTGTGGTTGTCTATTTCGATGACATATTGATCTATAGTCAGTGCTTATCCGATCACATTAGTCATGTAGAACAGGTTTTGAAGGCTCTCAGGCAGGAAGGACTCTTTGCCAATCTCAAGAAGTGTGTATTTTGCACTGACCAGTTAATATTTTTAGGCTTTGTTGTGAGTTCACAGGGTTTGAAGGTCGATGAGGAGAAGATCAAGGCCATCCAAGACTGGCCCACACCGACCACTATTGGGCAAGTCCGAAGCTTCCATGGCCTAGCCAGCTTCTATAGGCGGTTTGTCAAGGACTTCAGCACCATTGCTGCACCCATGACCTCAGTGATCAAGAAGAATGTATCCTTTGTTTGGGGCCCTGCCCAAGAGGAGTCCTTCAACAAGCTTAAATATAGTTTAACTCATGCACCCGTTCTTACACTCCCTGATTTTAATAAAACTTTTGAGATTGAGTGTGATGCATCAGGTACAGGCATTGGAGCTGTCCTCACTCAAGGGGGCCGACCAGTGGCATTCTTTAGTGAAAAACTGAGTGGAGCTGGCCTCAACTACCCAACCTATGACAAAGAGCTATACGCTCTAGTAAGGTCCCTTGAAACTTGGCAGCATTACCTTTTATCTAAGGAATTTGTTATCCATACAGATCATGAGACACTTAAGCACTTGAGGGGACAGACCACACTCAAGAAGAGGCACGCCAGATGGCTCGAGTTCGTGGAGACCTTTCCCTATGTGATCAAGTACAAGAAGGGCAAGGACAATGTGGTGGCCGATGCACTGTCCCGGAGACACACTCTCATTGTGACCATGGAGGCCAAGATCATGGGTTTCGAACATATTAAAGAATCTTATGCCACTGATCTTGATTTTAATGAAGTTTTCAGGAACACTGAGAAGGGGGCTTTTGGGCCATACTACCAGCATGAGGGGTTTCTGTTCAAGGGAAAGAGGCTGTGCATTCCCAAAGGAGCAATGAGGGAACTGCTGGTTCGGGAGGCCCATGGTGGCGGCCTCATGGGACACTTTGGTCGGGACAAGACCCTGAGTGTCCTAACTGAACATTTCTTTTGGCCAAACATGAAGAGGGATGTGGAGAGCATATGCGCCAAGTGCACTACTTGCCTCAAAACCAAGTCCAGGTCACATCCTTACGGGTTACAAATGCCATTACCGATTCCTAACCACCCTTGGGTAGACATTTCTATGGACTTTGTGCTGGGTTTACCCAAGATAAACCACAAGGATTCCATTTTTGTAGTGGTAGACAGGTTCTCCAAGATGGCCCATTTCATAGCCTGTAACACCACTAATGATGCCACTCAGACCGCCGACCTATTCTTCAAAGAAGTGGTCCGACTACATGGTGTTCCTCGAACCATTGTGTCTGACCGTGATACCAAGTTCCTCAGCCATTTCTGGAGGACACTATGGGGTAAGTTCGGAACAAAGCTACTATTCTCGACCACGTGCCATCCCCAGACCGACGGCCAGACTGAGGTAGTAAACCGTACGCTTTCTCAACTGTTGAGAGCTACGGTCGGTAAGAATTTAAGAAATTGGTTGTCTTGTTTGCCTTTTGTTGAGTTTGCTTATAACCATGCTAGGCACTCTACTACTAACCTGTCACCTTTTGAGATTGTTTATGGGTTTCAGCCAGAGACTCCTTTAGACTTCACCGAACTGCCCAGCTCCATGTACCGCAGTCGTGATGGAGTCGCCAAGGCAGAGTTTGTTAAGAATATGCACTTAAAGGTCAAGGAGAGGATAGAAGCCAAGGCGGCTAAGGTCAAGGCCAAGTATGACCAGAAGAGGAAGGAGGTACTGTTCGAACCCGGGGACTTGGTGTGGTTACACATGCGGCCCGAGAGGTTTCCAGAAGCCCGGAAGTCCAAGCTCTCTCCTCGTGGGACAGGACCATTCCGCATCCTAAAGAAGATCAACGACAACGCCTATATCCTTGACCTCCCTGCTGAATTTAAAATTTCACATACTTTCAATGTCTCGGATTTGTCTCCTTTCCATGCAGATAGTGATGACTTTGCAGATGATGGTGTTCTGAGGCCAGAACCTCTTCAAGAGGGAGGGAATGATGAGGCCATCCAAGTAGAGGTTCCCATAGTTAGGCGCGGTCCGACTACCCGGAGTGGAACCAGGGCCTTGCGAGAAGGTTTCACCAAAGCTGTCCAGCATATCCTTGATCAAGATGGACAGACTGACCAGGACCAGCTGCTGATTGAGAAGATGGTCCAGTTGAAGATTCAAGATCAAGCCGGCCCAAAGGAGGTTCAGGACGCGGCCGACCCGATCCAGTTCAGACTCAACCAAGCCGGACTTCTCATCTCCACCTCCGAGCTTGGTCCAGACTCAGTTTCCATTTCATCCACTCCAACTCTTTCCGGTTCTGAGATCTAGCCGACCACCAAGGGGAGTAGCATGTGTTGTACTCTTTTTCCTCACCAGGTTTTGTCCCATTGGGTTTTCTTGGTAAGGTTTTAATGAGGCAACATGCAAGCATGCTATTAGCCTTGGTCTAAGCCTTCTCAAACCGACAACCAGATGTCTGGTTTATTTTAATTTATTTGGTTAAGACTTTGGGCTAATGTTTCAGCCTCATTTTCGGCCAGCTTGTTTAAGGCCTTTTATCTTTGAGTCTCATAAGGGGTAAACCCTATATAACTCCATGAAGTTGGCGATTTTTGCCTAAGTCTTTTATGAAATAATTTTGCCTTTGCAAACCTAAAACCCTAAGTCTTTTTCTGTGAGAAACAAGAGAGAGCAGCCGAATCTTATCAAGCTTCAAACCACCAAGCTTGTGGCGATTCTTCACCTCCATTCCATCCACCGATTTGCCTTGAGAGTGATACACATCCAGCAAGCCAAATCCCATAGCTATCCACCTCCATCCACTGTTCTTGTTGAGAGAGATACACATCCAGCAACAAGGATCCATCCCCCATACTTCTATCTTTCTTTGTTTTGTTTTATCTTTCATCATATAGTTCTAGCTTTTTCCATTCATTATAAAAACTCATAAAAAGTCCTATTTGCTTCTGTTCTTCATTGATCATATTGTTTTTCTTCCTGTCCCTTATTTTGATTTATAAAAACTCATAAAAATAGCATCCTTTTTGTTTCAGGAACTAGATCGGCCAACTCCCAGCCCATCGCGACCGTCTAGCCGTCCCATAGCCGTCCGTCCGTCCTGTCCAGTCCGAGTTCCCGAACCTCAGACTGTCCGTCCGTGCAGACTGTTTCCCGGCCTGTATCATGGGCTGTCTGTTCAGTACACACAGGACGTCCGTCAGCACACGCAGGACGTCCGTGCCTGTCCGTTAGCACACACAGACTGTCCGTGGACTGATCCGTGTACTGAACTCATATCAGCATGCTGACCACACATATCAGCATGCTGGCCCTTCCCGTGGACTGTCCGTGTACTGATTTTGGACAACTGATGCACCATGTCAGTACACATATCAGCATGCTGGCCCTTCCCGTGGACTGATCCGTGTACTGATCCGTGTACTGAACTCATATCAGCATGCTGACCACACATATCAGCATGCTGGCCCTTCCCGTGGACTGTCCGTGTACTGATCCGTATACTGATCCGTGTACTGAACTCATATCAGCATGCTGACCACACATATCAGCATGCTGGCCCTTCCCGTGGACTGATTCGTGTACTGATCCGTGTACTGATCCGTGTACTGAACTCATATCAGCATGCTGACCACACATATCAGCATGCTGGCCCTTCCCGTGGACTGTCCGTGTACTGATCCGTGTACTGATCCGTGTACTGAACTCATATCAGCATGCTGACCACACATATCAGCATGCTGGCCCTTCCCGTGGACTGTCCGTGTACTGATCCGTGGACTGATCCGTGTACTGAACTCATATCAGCATGCTGGCCCTTCCCGTGGACTGTCCGTGTACTGATTTTGGACAACTGATGCACCATGTCAGTACACATATCAGCATGCTGGCCCTTCCCGTGGACTGATCCGTGTACTGATCCGTGTACTGATCCGTGTACTGAACTCATATCAGCATGCTGACCACACATATCAGCATGCTGG
>NW_026015207.1:170000-177500 GCF_020379485.1 Brassica napus | reverse complement strand
AACTCATATCAGCATGCTGACCATACATATCAGCATGCTGGCCCTTCCCGTGGACTGTCCGTGTACTGATTTTGGACAACTGATGCACCATGTCAGTACATATATCAGCATGCTGGCCCTTCCCGTGGACTGATCCGTGTACTGATTTTGGACAACTGATGCACCATGTCAGTACACATATCAGCATTGTCATGTCCCCGATCCTAGATAGGATCGGCCGGACGGGCCATGGTGCGGGGAGACGCACCAGTCAGGTCATTAGACCTTGAGACAAGCGTATCATGGCCCTGAATGAAGGTTAAGGGCATCAGTCAGCTGAGACCTAACCAGGATACGATGGAAATAAGGGTAAAGGGGCTGGGTGAGTGTTTAGGCAGCTGGACGAGTGTTGGTTTGAGTTCAATCAGCTCGGTTCAGCTGGTAATCAGTTCACCATGATCTGTTCAGCTCACAGGAGCTGGTGGGCTAGCTCAATCAGCTGGGAACAGCTGGGGGTCAGCTCAATCCAGTGAACGGTGCGTTCTGGTTCGGATCAGTGTGGGCGAGTCCGGGACGGTTACTGGGCGAGCCGATGGTCCGGGTGCAGGACGGTTCGACCAAATGGGTCTTAGGCTTGGGATAGGGAGCGGGCAAGCTCCCAGAGTGTGAGCTGAGGCTCAGTGATCGATTTGCCAAAGGAAGAAAAGGGGAGAAACCGCCAAGGGGCGGTTATGGGACGGGTATGGGACGGTTTTGGGAAGAAAGGAAGGGATTTTGGTAACTGTTCGCCCAGGCGGTTGGGGACAGTTTAAATCGTCTTCTCTCTCTCATTTCTGATCATTCTGGTCGGTTTTACTCATTCCACACAGAGAGAAACACAGAGAAAATTCAAGAGAGAAAGAGAGACAGAAACTTTGGATCGGCCGATTTGATCCAAGAGATTGTTCTTGAGTGTTCCTGGTGTGTTTGGGCGTGTGATCAAGAGGATGGATTTGAGACAGAAAGACAAGGAGAAGGCAAAGGAGAAAGAGAAGGAAGTCGCCCCTGGAGACCGAACTCCTAAGGTGAGAGGTGTGGCCAAGAGTAACCGGACAAGGCCGCGGTTGATGGCTGTGTGAGCCTGGCCGGTTTGGATCGATTGGCTACTCCTTACTCTGACTTCTTCTACTCTGTTTCTTCTTATATGTTGTGCTATGGAATGTTTTATGTTGTTACAGGAAAGGATTCATTGATCCTAAGGCCTTGGCCTGATCAAATTCCCATGAAAGTCCCTTGTTCTTGTGTGGGCTGTTCATGGCCGAGATCACTATGATCTGAGCCGATTCTTTTGAATCTGTTTATGGGAATATTTTTCTTATGAATTATCATGAATTATCATGAATTTTATTTGGTATTTGGATCTCTTTTTAAAGGGGTCAGATTTGACATTTTTGATGATTGTTCTTGACTAGATTGGATCCGACCATGCAATGTGATTTGATTCTTGTTTTGTAATCTAACCTTGTGATTGTGTGGATGTTTGTGATGGATCCAGGACCAGAAATGGACCGTGGTAAGGGAAAAGCACCATGAGGACCGCGGCCATGGGAAGATGTGTGGTGATTGGGTTGATTCTGAAAATTGTGTGATTATTGTAGCCTATTGTGCAACTTGTGAACTTATGCGATTCTAGTATGTATTCTATTATTTAGGATGATGAATGATGTATGAACCTTGGTTAATATCTATGAAGTATCTATTTTCATTAGTTGATGCTTGATTGTTTAAGTGTGAATGTTGGAACCTCAAAACTCTGAAAAAGACTTAGAATTATTTAACACTTGAACTTGAATATGAAAGATGGAATTGGTTGCATTGTTTGGTGAGGCCGCGGTCTGGTTGGATTGAGGAATCCAGGATCGGGTCTTACAAGTTGGTATCAGAGCATTCTTGATTCTAGGATTTGTTGGGTTATTGGTTCACCACACACTTGGCCGTTTGGACTCATGGTGAGATAGTTGGGTTCTAAGTAATCTTTTCTACTGATTAACTTAGGAGTGATTGAGGTTTGTTTTTTCAGTTGTGGACTAACCTTTTGTTTGTGTTTGTAACTCCTAAGGGAACAAGAAGGTATAAATCTCGGAAAGGAAAGGAGGCGACTGGGGCGTCTGGAGCAGTGGGGCAGGATGGTGCTGAACAGACCGGAGTGTTACCAGCTGGAACCATTCCAACCACAGTGCTACCGGCTCTGGTGGAGCAGGTGGATAATGCCACCGGACTCCCAGTGGGTCCAACTCTTCCTACTGAGGTTAATGAAACTAATGTGGACGAGCAACAAGAGCAAGTCCATGGAGAAGATACTGGGTCATCCAACGTTGGTGCTGGGAGTGGCCAGAATGTTGATGCAAACAATGTTCGGGTCACTGGTGCTGAGGAGGTCATTGAGCCGACCATAAGGGGCTTGGTGGAAGCTATGCAGGTCATGGGAGCTCAGATAGCCTCCTTGACACAGGCGTTCACACCATTGGTGAACTCGTCCGTAGGACAGGCTAATCCCCCGGTTCGGGTTGCTGCTGGAGTGACTGATGTTGGTGCTGGCCGTGTGGCCGAGGTGATTGAGATAGACCCACCGGTCAGGCCAGTGCATGGTATGGACTACCTGAAGGTGCTGGAGCATATCTCCAAGTTGGGAACCAAACACTTTGCTGGAAGTGTTGATCCTATGGAGGCGGACGAGTGGAGAACCCGGTTGGTTCGGAACTTCAAGTCCACGCGTTGTCCTGAGGACTACCAGAAGGACATAGCAGTACACTTCCTGGAGGGAGATGCACATAACTGGTGGTTAGCTTTGGACAAGCGTACCAATGGCACCATTGAGCATTTTGCTGACTTTGAGGTTGAGTTCAACCATAAGTACTTTCCTGCTGAGGCGTGGGATCGTTTGGAGTCCAAGTTCCTGGACTTGACTCAGGGACGGAGGACTGTTCGTGAGTATGAAGAAGAGTTCAACCGACTCAGAAGGTATGTGGGAAGAGAACTGGAGGATGAGAAGGTTCAAGTCCGAAGGTTCATCCGAGGCCTAAGGGTGGAACTTCGAACCTACTGTTCTGTTTGTAAGTTCCACACGGTTTCTGAGTTGGTTGAGAGGATGGCCTTGCTGGAGACCAACCTCACCGAGGAGGGTAAGCAGAAGCTGAAGAGTGTGGTGGTATCCTCGGGTCAGAGTGGTGACAAGAAGAGGAAGAGGGACTCGACCGAGGAGGGTAAAACCTCAAGTGGTAGGTCAGAGTGCCCTAAGTGTGGACGATACCACGGTGGAGAGTGCTGGAAGGCCATGGGTGCCTGCACTCGATGTGGTAAGATGGATCACTCAGCCAAGGATTGTCCAAGTCCGTTGGGTGAGTCCAGGACCTGTCACCACTGCGGCCAGAAGGGCCACTACCGCAGGGACTGCCCTAAGTTGCAAGGCAACCAAAGTAAGGGACGTGGGGAGGCTAGCAGGCCAGTTCAGGGACGAGGCCAGACCTCCACACCTCGTGTGTATGAGCTATCCAAGGATGTGGATGGGGCTCGGCCTTTCCAAGCGATCAATGCGACCTTAAGTATTGGTGGTGTGGAAACACACACACTATTTGATACTGGAGCTACACATAGTTTTGTGAGTCCAAGTATGATAGGAAAAGGTTTGTTCCAGTATGGAACATGGGATGGTCCTGAACGAGTGAGTGCGGCCGGAGGGCAAGTTATGAACTCACTCGGTCTGGTTAAGGACATCCCTGTGGTGATCTTGGATAGGCCGATGCCTATAGATCTGATTGTTGTCCCCCTCAAGCATCATGAAGTGATCTTGGGCATGGACTGGTTGGGAAAGTATCGGGCAACTCTAGATTGTCACCGGGGAAGGGTGCAACTTGAGAATGAGTTTGGACCCCCGATCAAGTACCAAGGAATCAAGCCAACCTCTTGTAGTTTGGTGGTTTCAGCAGTCCAAGTAGAACGGATGCTTGGAAATGGTTGTGAGGCCTTTTTGGCTACCATTTACACTGATGAGGTTGTAGGGGCCTGTGACCCAGAGGGTATACCGTTGGTTCGAGAATTTCAGGATGTGTTTGGGGCACTACAGGGCATTCCCCCTGATAGGGCTGACCCATTCATCATTGAATTGGAACCTGGAACGGCCCCGTTATCAAAAAGTCCATATAGAATGGCACCAGCTGAGATGGCAGAGCTGAAGAAGCAACTTGAGGAGTTGCTTGAGAAGGGGTTCATACGCCCTAGTGTATCACCTTGGGGAGCACCAGTCCTATTCGTTAAGAAAAAGGATGGTAGCTTTAGGTTGTGCATTGATTATAGGGGTTTGAACAGGGTGACTGTGAAGAACAAGTACCCTTTACCCAGGATTGATGAGTTGTTGGACCAACTCCGTGGAGCCAAGTGGTTCTCCAAGATTGACTTGGCCTCTGGGTATCATCAGATCCCCATTGCACCAGGTGATGTGAGGAAGACAGCATTCCGAACTAGGTATGGTCACTATGAGTTTGTGGTCATGCCGTTCGGACTGACCAATGCACCTGCTGCATTCATGAAGATGATGAACGGCATCTTCAGGGAATACTTGGACGAGTTTGTGATCATCTTCATTGATGATATACTCGTGTATTCCAAGACAAAGGAGGACCATGAAAGACACCTTAGGGCGGTGTTGGGCCGCCTGAGAGAACAGAAGCTCTTTGCTAAGCTAAGCAAGTGTAGCTTCTGGCAGAAGAGCATTGGATTCCTTGGGCATGTGGTGTCTGATAAAGGAGTCTCAGTGGATCAAGATAAGATCAAATGTATCCAGGAATGGCCACAGCCAAAGAATGCTACGGAAGTGAGGAGCTTCTTAGGGTTGGCTGGTTATTACCGGAAATATGTCAAGGGGTTCTCGAGCATAGCTCAACCTATGACTAAGCTGACAGGCAAGGACGTGAGGTTCACATGGTCTGAGGAGTGTGCGAAAAGTTTTGCAGCACTCAAGAACATGTTGACTAATGCACCTGTCCTGGTGTTGCCTGAGGCTGATCAGCCTTATGTGGTGTATACGGATGCATCCATAACTGGTCTTGGTTGTGTTTTGACACAACATGGGAAGGTGATAGCCTATGCTTCCCGGCAGTTAAGGAAGCATGAGGGTAACTATCCAACCCATGATTTGGAGATGGCTGCAGTAGTATTTGCATTAAAGATATGGAGATCATATCTTTATGGTGCCAGGGTGCAAATACTCACAGACCATAAGAGTTTGAAGTACATATTCACTCAGCCTGAGTTAAACTTAAGGCAGAGGAGATGGATGGAATTTGTTGCAGATTATGATCTGGACATAGCTTATCATCCTGGGAAAGCTAACCTAGTGGCTGATGCCTTGAGCCGCAGAAGGGCTGAAGTGTCATCTGAGAGGGAGGCGGATGAACTGGAAGGGATGATCAGGTCCTTGAACCTCAATACCTTGGTTGGTTCAGATGAGCCACTGGGATTGGAGGCGGTGAACCAGGCCGATCTCCTGACCAGGATCAGGCAAGCTCAGGGCCTGGATGAAAATCTAAAGAAGGTAGCCGCCAATGACAAGACTGAGTACCAGACAACTGACAATGGTACCATCTTGGTCAATGGTAGGGTCAGTGTTCCTAATGATAAGGAACTCAAAGAAGAGATTATGAGACAGGCTCATAAGTCCAAGTTTTCAGTTCATCCTGGACTGAAAAAATGTATAGGGATCTGAAAAGGTACTACCATTGGGTGAGGATGAAATCTGATGTTGCAGAGTGGGTGGCTAAGTGTCCCACTTGTCAACTGGTGAAGGCAGAACATCAGGTTCCCAGTGGTCTACTTCAGAACCTACCCATACCAGAATGGAAATGGGATCACATCACAATGGATTTTGTGACTGGATTTCCCACGACCAGGAATAAGAAAGATGCGGTATGGGTTGTGGTTGATCGGCTGACCAAGTCGGCTCATTTCCTACCCATCAAGAAAGGGGATGGGGTCGACAGGATAGTGCAAGTGTACCTAGACGAGATAGTGAGGTTGCATGGTGTTCCAGCAAGCATTGTCTCGGACAGGGATCCAAGATTTACATCTTATTTCTGGCAGGCTTTCCAAAAGGCCTTGGGAACCAGAGTGAATATGAGCACATCTTATCATCCTCAAACGGATGGGCAGTCTGAAAGGACAATCCAAACCTTAGAGGATATGCTAAGGGCATGTGTGTTAGACTGGGGAGAGTCTTGGGAAAAACACTTACCTTTAGTGGAGTTTGCTTATAATAACAGCTTCCATACAAGCATTGGTATGTCGCCATATGAGGCTTTGTATGGTAGGCCGTGCAGGACACCCCTATGCTGGACCCAAGTGGGGGAGCGTAGCATGTTGGGACCTGAGATTGTAGAACAGACCACTGAGAAGATCAGGATGGTCAAAGAGAAGATGAAAGAGGCGCAGGACCGCCAAAAGAGCTATGCGGACAAGCGTAGGAAACATCTTGAGTTTGAGGTCAATGACCTGGTGTATCTCAAGATGATTACCTTTAAGGGTAGGACCAGGATTTCTGGACGAAAGAAACTGGACCCTAGGTACTTGGGTCCATTCAGGATCATAGAGAGAGTGGGTGCAGTGGCATACAAGTTGGACTTGCCATCGGCAATGGATGCATACCACAATGTGTTCCATGTATCCCAACTCCGGAAATGCTTGTCTGAACAAGACATTGTCTTGCCTGAGGTTCCTGCTGACCTTGGTAAGGACCTGACTTTGGAAACCTTGCCGGTTCGGATTGTGGATCGGTCAGAGAAAGCTATGAGAAAGAAGACAGTTCCCATGATCAAAGTGGTGTGGGATTACAATGGTAAAGACCTCATCACTTGGGAAACAGAAGCAAAGATGAAAACAATGTATCCGGAGTGGTACAGACAATTTCTTCCTGATGAAACACTTAACATGGATTCGAGGACGAATCCCAAGTTAGTGGGGGAGACTTGTCATGTCCCCGATCCTAGATAGGATCGGCCGGACGGGCCATGGTGCGGGGAGACGCACCAGTCAGGTCATTAGACCTTGAGACAAGCGTATCATGGCCCTGAATGAAGGTTAAGGGCATCAGTCAGCTGAGACTTAACCAGGATACGATGGAAATAAGGGTAAAGGGGCTGGGTGAGTGTTTAGGCAGCTGGACGAGTGTTGGTTTGAGTTCAATCAGCTCGGTTCAGCTGGTAATCAGTTCACCATGATCTGTTCAGCTCACAGGAGCTGGTGGGCTAGCTCAATCAGCTGGGAACAGCTGGGGGTCAGCTCAATCCAGTGAACGGTGCGTTCTGGTTCGGATCAGTGTGGGCGAGTCCGGGACGGTTACTGGGCGAGCCGATGGTCCGGGTGCAGGACGGTTCGACCAAATGGGTCTTAGGCTTGGGATAGGGAGCGGGCAAGCTCCCAGAGTGTGAGCTGAGGCTCAGTGATCGATTTGCCAAAGGAAGAAAAGGGGAGAAACCGCCAAGGGGCGGTTAT
>NW_026015207.1:152500-162500 GCF_020379485.1 Brassica napus | reverse complement strand
CACAAGCAATCACTCAAACACATATAGGCCAACGTCAGGCCTACACTAACAAAATACACATCAAGCCTAATCCGGTAGCTAAGCCAGACTTAGGACTTAATGTCAGAACCTGCAAGCAAATCAATCAACCACAAACACAATCACACTAATAAGACTATGAGTAACTACGACTCGATCTAACTTGTAACACCGTATATCGGTGCTACACTAACTCGAGGGTTCCATAACCCTCTACGACACTCTAACACAACACTCTAACCTGGTCCCTGGTGACTTCGTGTTCCTCCTCCCTATCGGCAATATCCTATCTTCCTACCACAAAGGCCAGAAGAAGGAACTTTCAACCGACCGCGGCCCACAGTCCTTCGGGTCACCGCGCGACAGCCCACAGTCCTTCGGGTCACTGCCACATTACACCGTCGTGTAATACTCAGCCATAGTACATGACACCATTCGTCTGAGTCTTCCCGATCCAGCGAATAAGGGGTTTCCTTGAACCCGCTGGGTACGAGGCCGAGGAAACACTAATCACCCCTACACATGCCTAGTATGGGCGGGTCACGCACATACTGTCGGCACACTCACAACAAAACAAACTCAATCTAGAACCTAACCTAAAGCCAAAGTTCCAGATCCTAACTAGACACTCAACTCTACAACACAAACCAGTAGTACCAGTAGTCCGGCCTATATGGCCTAAGACCCTTAGTACTAACTACTAAACAATAATATCAATACTAAACAATACAATCAAACCATTACCCAGATAGTCCAGCCTCCCGCTGAGAAACTATCTTTAAAGATAACGGGAACCTGCACTCAACAATATCAACACGCAATAATAGAAAACATGATGCATCCTAGCCCTAGTCCTAGTCAGGTTATTAACTCAGTCTTAATTCCATTCATCTCAGCTTAGCCCTTGCTAAACTGAGTCCGGTTCCATAAATAAAATAACCCTAAGGACTCTACCATTCAATAACGTGATCATTCTAATCTATATGCAGACTCGATCTACCCTAAATTCCAAGTGGAATTCAAACAAACCAACTCACAGTGTTCTAGGCGAGAAGCTGCTGGTTGATCGAAGAGGACTTGGCCAAAACCCAAGGGACACCTTGACTGGACTGGACTGAACTGACCTCGACTTGGACAGACCCTCGGCTTGATCATGAAGACACGAACAGGTCTGGACGGCCTGATCTGGACAGAACCTCCTTTAGCTCTTGGACAGTTCTTCGGACTTCCCGGCGGAGTATCGAACAGAACTTCGACTGATCTGAACCCGTGGTTCTGAACTAACTCTGGGCAGCACCTCCACTTGACCATCATATAATATGACTGGCTTGGACGAATTGAATTGGACAGAGCTTCCGCATCACAATCGTAGAGAATCGCCGATTGGACGGAACTGGCCTTCTCGGTGGAGTATCGGTCTTCAGAATCGACCATACTCTAGAATCGATCACTTCCTTCTCTCTCTCTCTCTCTATAGCCACGTTGACTTGACTCCCATCTGATCTGATCTTCACTTGATTGGCCTTCAGTTGGACAAATCCTTCCCAAGGCGATGACTCGAAATCAATGGAGAACTGATCTCGAAAACTCTCTAAAACTCTCGAAATAGCTCGGAATCACTTGCTTTCTTTTTCTACTTTTCTCTCACGTTTTTAATTTGGTTTACACAGGTCTGGATGTGAAGAAATGAGCAGGGGTCGTGGGGTATTTATAGAAGACACCAACCAATCAGCTTCAGGTTGGTGGCCTCCCGTGTGTCGCTCCGCATGGCTCCGGACGCATGCACGGCGGCACCTCGTGCTCCACATGGCTGGCTGCATGTCCAGGAAACATGCAGGACGCCACCACTCCTCCCAGATGTCAGGCTGCATGACTGGAGCTCATGCAAGGCGCCACAGCATCACACACATGTCGATCAGCATGCTTCGGTTGCATGCGTCGCGACATCTCGTGCTTGGCCGATCCACCTCGTGCTTCTACATGTCAAGCTGCATGTGCAGCTTCCATGCACGGCGACACCTCGAGCTTCTCTTGACACTCAGCTGGTTAGACAGTTGCCACCACGTTCTTATCCCTTCTGATCAAGCCACCTCGAGCTTCTCGGTTTCTTTGCGCGATTTCGACCCTTCTTGTGAATTTCTGACCCGCGATCAATCCCGAATATTTTCCGCTCCCATTCTGATTCTCTGAATATTTTTAATAAACTACAGATGATGTCTGATATCCTTTAAAAATATTTCCCGAGCCTCCGGCTTCCTCAAAGAATTTCGTAATACCGAAATTAGGGTTTTCGCCCAACTTTGGGTTTTCCCGTCGTGCTTCAATCCCGTCGTGCTTGCTTCCCGTCCTGCTTAATTCCCGTCCTGCTTCCGACTTATAATGTCTTCAGAATAATATTTTACTGATACGAAGATATTCCGAGAAAACTTCGCGATGAAGAAACGTCAATCTTCAAAAACGTCGAGCTTCTAAACCGTCGTGCTTCAAAAATGTGATTCTTCCAAAACTGCCGTCTGATCAATCTAAGACATTTCGAACAATGGTAGAGCAGCTTTTCTCAACTCATGCTTCACTCACAATCCATTCTTCGACCTTCTTGTACTTCAAATTTCCAGATCGATCTGTATTGCCCGCGACTCAACCACAAAGTTGATGCTCGACCAATCTTCTATTTTCTTCGATCCATGTTAAGTCTTAAGTGATCAAAACTTAACATTCCTTCAATTGCTTTGATTCCCAAAAGCTCGGCTCTGGATTCTGACTTTTGCTCTCTCGACCATTTTATCCCAAAGGGCGGGTTATCACATTCTCCCCCCCTTAAAAGAATTCGTCCTCGAATTCTTAGTTGCGCAATTGCTTAGCTTCACGAAATGTTCCTCCTTGATGTGTAGTGATGATGTTCAGCTTTTGAATAACTTCGTTTTGCGGTCTTGGTCATAAGATATGGTTCTTTGCTGGCTCGCCTTTATTTCGGTTTCTTTGGATCTCCATAAACACTTTGGATTTTGAACTTGCTCCACCTTGATAACAACTCCTCCATAACTCCTCATTTCATAACTTTGTGTTGATCACTAGATGTGCTTCTTTATAGGTTGGCCTTAGATATCTCCCCTTGATTTCTTCAGTCTTCTTCTAGATTTTCTGATTCTGAACTCGCTCCATCTTAATCCATCTCCATGCATTTCCTCGGTCTTGAATCCTTTCATTTCTTCACTTCTTGATTTCTCATGCTTCACTTAATCTCAACTCGTCTTCATAACTCTTTACTTTGCTTGCTCATGTCCCTTTGTGTATACTGTCTAAAGTCGCCATAATCGTCTTCATATCTCTTCACTCTGCCTTTCACTGTCCCTTGAGTGTCCTTCCCAATGTCACCACAATCATCTTCATAAATCTTCACTTGAATGATCACTGCGTCTTCTTCTTAGCTTTTACTTTGCTGCCCAACTAATTTCTCATGATACGATCTTGCCAATCTGCGCCTCTGATTACTCCAACCATTTCCTCGATCTCTCATTTCCCAGATACTGATGAAGTCCTTTCCCAACGAAGTCTTGTTTCTTCCCATCTGTCCAGTCCATACCACATCCCAGTTCTCTGAATCTGTCTCTCCTCTTTCGCTTCGGGTTTGGGTTTGGCCTTGAACTCCCTCCACTTTAAGGTTTTCATTCCTTAAAGTTCCGATCAACAAACATACTTACTCGCTGCAACTCAAAAGAACACTTAACATGCAAGTTAGTAGACAATTAATCAAATAATCCACTAACCCAGCAAATACTAACAATGCAACCTAACCGCAATTCTAACCAGCAACCTAACAGTTCTACCCAAGCAACCTAACAGTTCTACCCAAGCAACCTAACAGTTCTAGATTCCACTATCTCAATCCAAATTCCTAAAACCACAAATCCTATCGCTGGACGTGACCGGTTTCCCTAATGCCTTTTGTGACTCATTTTGACTCGATAAATATTTAAAACCGATTAAATCATGAGTTCCGGAAGCATGGACGAAACCATGCTCTGATACCACCTCTGTAACACCCCCGAACCGTCCTAGACATATGGTCGATCAACCGGCCAACAATCAAACAAGAACATGACTGATCGACCGTCCATCACCCAGGGTTAGAGATGAATGAGCCAACCGGCCAGCCAACAATCAAACAAGAACATGACTGACCGTCCAACCCAGCACCATGGTCCGGAAGCGCTACGTGACGGGTTAGGGACGATCCGGTCAGAGTCACAAGATTTAATACACGACCTAGACCAGTTCATCCACTAACTCGTCCCGCTGCGTCAAGGCATAAGGCTTTGCAACCCGTACCTAGAGTTAGCGTTTTCCGTTAGATCGAGGCCTAAGGCTTTTCAACCCGTACTACGACCTAACGTTGTGTTAGACCGGACTAGTCAAATATCAGAGTACTCATGAAGCGCATATAAAACAATTACTTTATTGATTCGAGAAATATCCATACATTGATATAATTCGAGACCGGTCCCGGCCTAATGCCAAATCGAGTCAACTAAACACAAATCCACAATACCGTTTACAAAAGGCATGAAAATCTACACCGGCGGTCCTAACGTCCAGCACCAAGCTATCCGATCATCCTTACCTAAAGCGACCTGCAAAAAGGACAACGGAGTTGGATGAGTAACCTAATGTTACTCAGTGAGCTGGCGGCCTCTACCCGCAACCTAGACTCTACCCAGACAACCCAAAATAACAATCAATCTAGCCGTAGCATGCAATAAAAGCTAAGGCTAAGCAAACCGTTACTAAGTTAGACTTGGCCTCCTGCCATGATCTAGCTTCAAGTAACGGGAACCTGCATTAAAACAAGTCAACAAGCAATCCCTAGTTAACCATATATACGCTTGAGTTCAGTACTCATGTAGTGTTAGACACTTAGACTATACAAATACCATTGGCCGATCGACCAACAATCAAACAAGAACATGATCGGCCAACCAATGATACCGCATAGCTTTAATATCCACCACCCTTCACAAGCAATCACTCAAACACATATAGGCCAACGTCAGGCCTACACTAACAAAATACACATCAAGCCTAATCCGGTACCTAAGCCAGACTTAGGACTTAATGTCAGAACCTGCAAGCAAATCAATCAACCACAAACACAATCACACTAATAAGACTATGAGTAACTACGACTCGATCTAACTTGTAACACCGTATATCGGTGCTACACTAACTCGAGGGTTCCATAACCCTCTACGACACTCTAACACAACACTCTAACCTGGGCCCTGGTGACTTCGTGTTCCTCCTCCCTATCGGCAATATCCTATCTTCCTACCACAAAGGCCAGAAGAAGGAACTTTCAACCGACCGCGGCCCACAGTCCTTCGGGTCACCGCGCGACAGCCCACAGTCCTTCGGGTCACTGCCACATTACACCGTCGTGTAATACTCAGCCATAGTACATGACACCGTTCGTCTGAGTCTTCCCGATCCAGCGAATAAGGGGTTTCCTTGAACCCGCTGGGTACGAGGCCGAGGAAACACTAATCACCCCTACACATGCCTAGTATGGGCGGGTCACGCACATACTGTCGGCACACTCACAACAAAACAAACTCAATCTAGAACCTAACCTAAAGCCAAAGTTCCAGATCCTAACTAGACACTCAACTCTACAACACAAACCAGTAGTACCAGTAGTCCGGCCTATATGGCCTAAGACCCTTAGTACTAACTACTAAACAATAATATCAATACTAAACAATACAATCAAACCATTACTGTTGTAGTCACAGGGGGGGTAACCCACGAATTGATAAAAATGGTGGAACCAAGGTTTAAACCTGAAAACAAAGAGAACCGATTTTTATGAGTTTTTAGAGTTTTATAATGCAAACAGAAACAAATATGAAAACAAATGAGATGATGATGATAATGATAATAAAACAAGATAAATAAACAAAGGATAGGATGGAATCAGGCTGCTGGATGTGTATCACTCTCAGCTTGATCAAATGATGGCTTGAAGTGGATTTGCGGAGGAAGGTTTGATTGAATCTCTCAATCTGATGGAATGATGGATCGAAGTGATTGACTCTCTCAATCTGTGTACTGAGCTTGTTTGATTTTCACAAACAAACTAGACTCACGAAATCAATAAGACAACAAAGAATCTCTCTTTGAATCCTAAAGACCGATATTTTATACAAAGAACAACTTTGATAAAACTGAATAAACTTTCTATTAACTTGGTGATTAAGGGTGTCTCTTTACAATGACTATCTAAGAGCTTATATAATGCTCTGGAAACTAATTCTAACGTTCATAATAAGAAAAGAAAGGAAACAAATCAAGCAAACTAACAAAATCGGAAACTAGCCGTTGGAGCCTTTTATGGGATTTTGGCTCCAAGTGAGAAACTTGATTCTTCTTGAACCTGGACGGTTTAAGGGGATAAGAGAGCTTTCTTGGGACCTTCTTGAATGCTTGATAGATGCTGATCTCGTCCTTGCCTTGGTAGAAAAAAGAGCTGTTGGAGTTTGAATGCAAGAGACTCCAAATAAGGCAGTTTGGTGATAATGGGGATCTTCTTATTCCTATGTGGGCTGGTGCATGGGATGAAGTTGTAGAACTCTTCTGGCTCCTGTATAATGTCTCCTGGATGTCTTGGTTTAGTCTGGACGTCGTCTGGTTCTCCTGGTTGGATTGGAATTGCTTGGAATGGATCAAACCGAAAGATTGTCCAATCTTTCCATAAATAGCTCCGGTTTGATTTAAGTGATTCTCCATTGAACCGACTGATCTCCTGGGTTCTGGTGCAGCTAAGGACTTCTGGAATACCTCCTGATTGGTTGAAATGATCTCCTGGTCGCCAATTTCTGGTTTGAAGCTGATTGAACCGGTTAGCTTCCAATTGAGGCGAGTGTAGCACTGGTTTGACCGGTTCTGGCAAATTGAACATATCTTCTGATTTCCGTGTCCATTTCTCCTGATCTTTGGCTTTCTGGAAAGCTGAAAGAATGCTCTTGAATTTGATGACGGGATTTACTTCAGGCCGCTCCTTACTTGAGCTTAAATCTCCTTCTAAAGTCGGATACTCGCAGATGGACAGGCTGAGAAACCTCTGAGTTGTAAAATTCATAACGTCTTGCTCCGTGAATATTTTGGCCCAATTCCAATTGTCCTGGACTCCTTCTTGAGTGTAGAATCCATAAAAATTAGCCTCGTGATTTAAACCCTCCTGGTTTGTAAGATATGGCATTTTTCGTGCACGTATGTCCTGGTTTGCGCCTTGGCTGGTTGAGTAGGGCTTTGGGTTGACCTCCGGTTCAGTTGCTGATCTGATGACCACATCATCCCCTCCCTCTTGACAAGGTTTCGACCTCGAAACTGTATAATCTGCACCAAGATAGAGCAAGTCAGCTTTCATTCTCTTTTGAGATTCTAAAGCCTTACCTTGGCATTGTTTGTGTTTTGCTTCTTTAAGCAATATGGACTGCATTGTCTCTTGAACAATCTTCTGGTCCATCTCAAGAGTCACGCCTGGTGGTTCTTCTTCTTTAAATTCTTGCTTCTTAGTTCCTGTTACATTACCCTTTGACAAAGACAAGTGCATCATACAAGAATTTTGAGCTAATAAATCAGATTGAATAAGACTATCACTCTTTATAGATAAATCTGTTTTCTTTTCTAGTGATGTCTCAGTCAATACTTGTTTACTTGGACAAACTACAGCAAAGTGTCCTCTTTTATGACATCTATAACATGTCTGATCTTTTAAATTTTCAGAGTTAGAAGACTTACATTGGCTTGTTGTCTCTTCTTTCTTTGGGCTTGGAATCTCTTTATTCCTTAAGTCATGGACAGCTTTTGATTCCAACAAGGATGTTGAGTTCGTGTCTTTCTGGACCTCAGGACCTGTCTTAACATTCTTGGACAAAGACAAGTGACTCATACTAGTGGGAGATGAGTTATAAACAAATTTATCAAGTATAGGACTTACCTTGGCCTTTCCTTGAAGAATTGGTTTGTCTGATTTTTCTTTGTGTCTAGCCAATGTGTCTGGGCTGAAAAGGTTCTTCTCCATGGACTTTGGGACCTCATAAGGTTGGTATTTATCATATAAAACCGTGGGCATCTGGCTTGGCCGAATCTGGTCTTGATAAATCAAGCTCCTATGGCCTTGTTGTGGCACAACTTTCTTTGCCTCTTTGGACACACCATTTGAAAATCTCCTTGGGTATTTTCTTCTGGTTTCTTGCGTGGGAAGTGTAGTCACATACTTCCTGATCATAACATCTTTAAGATCTTTCCAGTTGGTGACAACCTCTTCTGGACTTTTACCATGTGTCTTATCTACTCTTTTCCACCATGAGTAAGCTTTTTCGGAAAGTTGCTTGATGGCATGAGCTAGCCTCTCCTTCTTTGGCACGCCTTGGTATGAAAACCAATCATCCATGGTTCTTTCCCATGATAAATAATCATCTGGCCAACTACTACCTGAAAAGGAATAAATCTTAACTTCATTAACTGATTTAAAATAAAGATATGAATGAGTTAAGTATTTATAAGTTGAAGAAGTATGGTGTGAGGTGATCCATGAAGGATCTGGTGGCTTAGGCTCAACATAGCCAGCCTCTGGTGCATCTCCAAATCTTCTTTCTCCATGTTGTGGTCGTCGGCCTTGTGGCTTATTCCTTTTTCCCAACTGAGCAATCTTATCATTGAGCTCTTGTATAGCTATTAGTTGTTGGCTCAGTGTGGCCTCTAGGGTTTGGCCGTGTTCTTCTCCTACCATTGCTCCCTGAAATCAATCTCAAAGATCAAGTGAAGTATGGGAAGTTTTTGTCAAGCATAAGAGCAATGAACAATGCAAAACTAATTTAAACTAAACCGAAAAAATGCAAGTATAAACCGAAATGAAGTAACTATGCAATAAATATTTTTTCTTTTGGTTTTCTGATGCAATCACGAAATGGACCAACTAATATGGCATGAAACAATAACTAGTATGATTTTTTTTTTTTTTTTTTTTAAGGATATGCAAACAAAGGAAACAAATTCAAAATGACAATTTTTGTGGGATTTTTGATTATGGAAACAAAACAAAAAGGAAACTAACAAGAATTTCGAAACTAAGTGCAAGTAATATGAATCAAACACATCTTTTTTTTCTTTTTCGTGGTTTATAAGAACAGCAAGAACAAAATATGCAGAAACAAAAACTTGAAGCAAAAGACTGTTTTTATGGGTTTTCGGTTTTAGATAAAAACAAAACAAATGCAAGCAAATGAAATATGATGCAAGGATAGATATCACCTTAGTCAGGAGCTTGAGCTCTGATACCAAAAATGTTGTAGGCACAGGGGGGGTAACCCACGAATTGATAAAAATGGTGGAACCAAGGTTTAAACCTGAAAACAAAGAGAACCGATTTTTATGAGTTTTTAGAGTTTTATAATGCAAACAGAAACAAATATGAAAACAAATGAGATGATGATGATAATGATAATAAAACAAGATAAATAAACAAAGGATAGGATGGAATCAGGCTGCTGGATGTGTATCACTCTCAGCTTGATCAAATGATGGCTTGAAGTGGATTTGCGGAGGAAGGTTTGATTGAATCTCTCAATCTGATGGAATGATGGATCGAAGTGATTGACTCTCTCAATCTGTGTACTGAGCTTGTTTGATTTTCACAAACAAACTAGACTCACGAAATCAATAAGACAACAAAGAATCTCTCTTTGAATCCTAAAGACCGATATTTTATACAAAGAACAACTTTGATAAAACTGAATAAACTTTCTATTAACTTGGTGATTAAGGGTGTCTCTTTACAATGACTATCTAAGAGCTTATATAATGCTCTGGAAACTAATTCTAACGTTCATAATAAGAAAAGAAAGGAAACAAATCAAGCAAACTAACAAAATCGGAAACTAGCCGTTGGAGCCTTTTATGGGATTTTGGCTCCAAGTGAGAA
>NW_026015207.1:137500-142500 GCF_020379485.1 Brassica napus | reverse complement strand
GATAAAACTGAATAAACTTTTTATTAACTTGATGATTAAGGGTGTTCTTTACAATGGACGTCTAGGAGCTTATATAATGCTCAGAGACAAATATCCTAACGTTCTCAAACAAATAGAAAAGGAAACAAATTGAAAACTAAGAAAGAAATCGAAAACTAGCCGTTGGAGCCTTTTGTGGGATTTTGGCTCCAAGTAAAGAATCTGATCTTTCTTGAACCTGGATGGTTTAAGGGGATAAGTAAGCTTCCTGGGAACCTTCTTGAATGCTTGGAATGTGCTGAGGTCGTGCCTAAACTGAAGAGGAAAGAGCTGTTGGACATTAATGTCGGTTTGCTCCAAATAAGGCAGGTTTGAGTAAATGAGGATCCTCCTGATCCAATGGCTGCTGGTGCATGGTATGGACTTGTATAACTCCTCTTGGCCGTGTATGATGTCTCCTGATTGGTTGAAATTATCTCCTGGTCGCCAATGTCTGGTTTGAAGCTGATTGAACCGGCTAGCTTCCAATTGAGGCAAGTGTAGAACTGGTTTGGCCGGTTTTGGAGATTGGATCATAACTTCATAATTCCGTGGCCATTTCTCCTGATATTGGGCTTTCTGGAAAGCTGAGAAACTTCTCTTGACTCAAATGATGGGCTTTTCTTCAGGCCGCTCCTTCCTTGGGCTGGAATCTCCTTCTAAAGTCGGGTACTCGCAGATGGACGGGTTGGGAAACCTCTGACTTGTAAAATTCATAACTTCTTGCTCCGTGAATATTTTGGCTCAATTCCAATTGGGATGGACTCCTTCTTGAGTGTAGAATCCAATAGAATTGGTTTCATGTTGAAAGTTTTTCTGGTTGTAGAGATATACGCCTTGGACTGAACCTCGGTCTCTGGTACCTCCTAGATGGCCGGTTTGGACGGTTTGGTGAGACTCTGGTTGAACCATGGATTTCGTGACCACAACATCCCCTCCTTCTTGACAAGGTTTCGACCTCGAAACTATGTATCCTGAACCAAGATAGAGCAAGTCAGCTTTCATCCTCTTTTGAGATTCTAAAACCTTACCTTGGAACTGTTTCGGTTTGGGAATGGAATTTGTATCAGGTGGTTCTCCTTTGAGAAAATAGGAATGGATCACGCCTCTGCTCTGGACATGGTCATTTCTTATCTTCTGGAGTGGATGGTCCTTCAAATTTTTGGTGGCCACGTTTCTGATCATCTTTGGAGTTGATCCTCCTAGCAACATAAGATAATCTGGTGGGATTTCTTTGAAGCTTTCTTCTTTGCAACCTGAAAAATTCTCAACATTCTGGACAAAAAGCAAGTGCATTATATCTGTCATTGAAATATTAAGAACATGCTTATCTAAAAGGAATCTTACCATAGGTTTTGGAACTTGAATAATGGATTGTTCAGATTTCGGTTTCCACTTAGAAGTGGGTTCATGGCTGAGCTTACGGTCTGGTTCTTTCTTTGGAACTACAATAAGCTTATAGCTTTCATTTGTTATACCTGTACCAAGAACACACACGTCAGTACTAGTATCCAAAGGTGGTGTTTAAAACTTACCTTGGTGGGATACTTTTATGACCGGTTTTGCTTCTTTAAGCAACATGGACTGCATTGTGTCTTGAACCATCTTCTGGTCCATCACAGGTGTGGCGCCTGGTGGCTCCTCTCCTTTGAATTCATGCTCCTTAGTTCCTGTTACATCACCCTTTGACAAAGACAAGTGCATTACACAAGAATTTGGAACAAATAAATCAGATTGAATAAAACTATCACTTTTCATAGATAATTCTGTTTTCTCTTCTAGTGATGTTTCTATCAATGCTTTCTTAGTAGGGCAAACTACAGCAAAGTGTCCTCTTTTATGATATCTAGAACATGTCTGATCTTTTAAATCTTTAAATTTAGAAGACTTACCTTGGCTTGATGCCTCTTCTTTCTTTGGGTTTGAAATCTCATCATTCCTTGGACTTAAATCATGAACAACTTTTAAATCCAACAAGGACTTTGAGATCGTGTCTTTCTTGACTTCAGGACCTGTCTTATCATCCTTGGACAAATACAAGTGACTCATACCAGTGGGAGATGATTTACAAATAAATTTATCAAGTATAGGACTTACCTTGGCCTTTTCTTGAAAAATCAGTTTGTCTGGTTTTTCTTTGTGTCTGGCCAATGTGTCTTGGCTGACAAACTTCTTCTCCTCCATGGTCTTTGGGACCTTAATAGGTTGGTTTTGATCATAGAAAACCGTGGGCTTCTGGTTTGGCCGAATCTGGTCTTGATGGATCAAGCTTCTATGACCTTCTTTTGGTACATCTTTTCTTGCTTCTTTGGAACCATGAGTTGGATACCTCCTTGGATATAGTTCCTGGATTTCAGAACTTGTAATCTTTGGTGCAAACTCATATCTCATGACTTCCTTAAGAGCTCTCCATGTTTTGATAGTTGGCTCCTTGTAAAACCATCTATCACCTTCTTCTTGTACCCACCATTCAAAGGCATCATCTCTAAGTTGTTCAATGGCATAAGCAAGCCTCTCTTCCTTTAAGATGTTGTTGTAGTGAAACCATTCATCAAGGTTCCTCTCCCATATTAGATAACCTGTTTTTCCTGAAAATGTAAAGAGTTTAATTTTATCAGCAAAAGAGATATAATTAAATTGAGAATTAACAACATGATGTTTGTGGGTTTGAGAAGTTGGGGTTTGATTGATCCTTGAAGGATCTGGTGGCTTGGGCTCGACATAGACAGCCTCTGGAGCATCTCCAAATCTCCTTTCTCCTGGCTGTGGACGTTGGCCTTGTGCCTTCTTTCTTTTCCTCAGCTGTGCAATCAGATCAACCTCTTGCAAAGCTGTCAAATGTTGGTTCTGTTTGGCCATATGACATTGGCCGTGTGTTTCTCCTACCATGGCTTCCTGAAAACACTCTCAAAGATCAAGTGAAAAGATGGGAAGGTCTGGTCGAACCAAAATAAATCAAGTGCACAATGCAATTTAAACTAAACCGAGAAAATATGCAATTATGAACCGAAATGAAATAAAGTATGCAAAAATTATTTTTATTTTGGTTTTCTCAATGAAAACACGAAATGAATCAATATGATATGAAAATAAACACAAACTAGACTCACAAAAATACTTCGAATTTGAATCTGATTTTTTGCATGCTTCATAAGGATGGTTAAAGCTATTTTCTGGTAAATTTTCATAAATTTCTTTTGCTTCTAACCATGTCTTTTGCATGCTACAAAGGTCGGAGTTTCGTGGTCTAAACGGATGTCTACAGCAACTTTTGATCAACACTTGACATCCTAAACTCTTTGTTGACATATTTTTGATGTTTCCTTTCAGAAAACTTTCTTCAAAAATATTAATTTTTGCATTTTTGGCTTCTCGGGTGATTTTGGCTGTCCGTGGGTGATTTTGGCCCACGTGGGCTGTCTGTTCAGTACACACGGACGTCCGTGTGTGTCCGTCAGCACACACAGGACGTCTGTGGCCGTCCGTCAGCACACACAGGACGTCCGGCTGTCCATCAGTACACATATCAGCACGCTCTGTGGACTGTTCGGGTGATTTTGGCCCACGTGGGCTGTCTGTTCAGTACACACAGGACGTCCGTCAGCACACGCAGGATGTCCGTGGCTGTCCGTGTGTGTCCGTGTGTCCGTCAGTGCACACAGGACGTCCGTCAGCACACACAGGACGTCCGTCAGCACACGCAGGACGTCCGTGGCTGTCCGTGTGTCCGTCAGTGCACACAGGACGTCCGTCAGCACACACAGGACGTCCGTCAGCACACGCAGGACGTCCGTCAGCACACGCAGGACGTCCGTGGCTGTCCGTGTGTGTCCGTGTGTCCGTCAGTGCACACAGGACGTCCGTCAGCACAGACAGGACGTCCGTCAGCACACGCAGGACGTCCGTCAGCACACGCAGGACGTCTGTGGCTGTCCGTGTGTGTCCGTGTGTCCGTCAGCACACGTAGGACGTCCGTCAGTACACACAGGACGTCCGTCAGCACACAAAGGACATCCGTGGCCGTCCGTCAGCACACACAGGACGTCCGTCAGTACACAGAGGACGTCCGTGGCCGTCTGTCAGCACACACAGGGCGTCCGTCAGCACACGCAGGATGTCCGTGTGTGTCCGTGTGTCCGTCAGTACACACAGGACGTCCGTCAGCACACACAGGACGTCCGTCAGCACACACAGGACGTCCGTCAGTACACACAGGACGTCCGTCAGCACACACAGGACGTCCGTGGTCGTCCGTCAGTACACATATCAGCATGCTGGCCCTTCCTGTGGACTGTTCGGGTGATTTTGGCCCACGTGGGCTGTCTGTTCAGTACACACAGGACGTCCGTCAGCACACGCAGGACGTCCGTGCCTGTCCGTTAGCACACACAGACTGTCCGTGGACTGATCCGTGTACTGAACTCATATCAGCATGCTGACCACACATATCAGCATGCTGGCTCTTCCCGTGGACTGTCCGTGTACTGATTTTGGACAACTTATGCACCATGTCAGTACACATATCAGCATGCTGGCCCTTCCCGTGGACTGATCCGTGTACTGATCCGTGTACTGAACTCATATCAGCATGCTGACCACACATATCAGCATGCTGGCCCTTCCGGTGGACTGTCCGTGTACTGATCCGTGTACTGAACTCATATCAGCATGCTGACCACACATATCAGCATGCTGGCCCTTCCCGTGGACTGATCCGTGTACTGATCCGTGTACTGATCCGTGTACTGAACTCATATCAGCATGCTGACCACACATATCAGCATGCTGGCCCTTCCCGTGGACTGTCCGTGTACTGATCCGTGTACTGATCCGTGTACTGAACTCATATCAGCATGCTGACCACACATTACAGCATGCTGGCCCTTCCCGTGGACTGATTCGTGTACTGATCCGTGGACTGATCCGTGTACTGAACTCATATCAGCATGCTGACCACACATATCAGCATGCTGGCCCTTCCC
>NW_026015207.1:127500-130000 GCF_020379485.1 Brassica napus | reverse complement strand
CCTTGTTGAAAGGTTAGGACTAGCAAAATTGCCACACCCCAGGCCATACAAGCTCAAGTGGCTCAATGATGAGACAGAGCTTAAAATCTCGGAGCAAGTTGTTGTTTCCTTTTGTATTGGTAAGTACCAGGACCAGGTGAAGTGTGATGTGGTTCCTATGCAAGCCGGACATCTACTGTTAGGGAGGCCTTGGCAGTTTGACAAGGAGACTATTCACCATGGGAGGACTAACATCTACAGCTTTACCCACAACAACAAGAAGCACAGCCTGGCTCCTCTCAGTCCACAAGAGGTGTACGAAATGCAGAGGGCCATGGATCAGTCTGGATTGTTTAGTAAAACTAACCTTTACATCTCTTCTAGTAAATTGATTAAATCATTGCAGCAAGACACACTGGTGCTACTAATGGTTTTCAAGGAAGGTTGTTTTGCAGGTTTTGAGGCACCAGATTGTCCCGCTGAGATGCAAGGACTAATGGACCAGTACAAGGACGTGTTCCCTGAAGAGATACCAGCCGGCTTACCACCCCTCCGAGGCATCGAACATCAGATAGACTTTGTGCCAGGCGCCCCACTTCCAAACCGAGCCGCATACCGAGTCAATCCGGAGGAGGCTAAGGAGCTGGAGAGACAGGTCCAAGACCTCATGGACAAGGGGTACATTCGAGAGAGTCTCAGCCCATGTGCAGTACCCGTCCTATTGGTGCCTAAGAAGGATGGAACATGGCGTATGTGTGTTGATTGCCGAGCCATCAACAACATCACCATAAAATATCGGTACCCCATTCCTAGACTTGATGATATGTTAGATGAACTGAGTGGTTCCACCGTGTTTTCCAAGATTGATCTTAGGAGTGGCTATCACCAAGTTCGTATGAAGGAGGGAGACGAGTGGAAGACTGCTTTCAAGACCAAGCAAGGCTTGTATGAGTGGCTGGTGATGCCCTTTGGTCTTACCAACGCCCCTAGTACCTTCATGAGGCTTATGAACGAGGTTCTAAGGCCTTACATTGGTAAATTTGTGGTTGTCTATTTCGATGACATATTGATCTATAGTCAGTGCTTATCCGATCACATTAGTCATGTAGAACAGGTTTTGAAGGCTCTCAGGCAGGAAGGACTCTTTGCCAATCTCAAGAAGTGTGTATTTTGCACTGACCAGTTAATATTTTTAGGCTTTGTTGTGAGTTCACAGGGTTTGAAGGTCGATGAGGAGAAGATCAAGGCCATCCAAGACTGGCCCACACCGACCACTATTGGGCAAGTCCGAAGCTTCCATGGCCTAGCCAGCTTCTATAGGCGGTTTGTCAAGGACTTCAGCACCATTGCTGCACCCATGACCTCAGTGATCAAGAAGAATGTATCCTTTGTTTGGGGCCCTGCCCAAGAGGAGTCCTTCAACAAGCTTAAATATAGTTTAACTCATGCACCCGTTCTTACACTCCCTGATTTTAATAAAACTTTTGAGATTGAGTGTGATGCATCAGGTACAGGCATTGGAGCTGTCCTCACTCAAGGGGGCCGACCAGTGGCATTCTTTAGTGAAAAACTGAGTGGAGCTGGCCTCAACTACCCAACCTATGACAAAGAGCTATACGCTCTAGTAAGGTCCCTTGAAACTTGGCAGCATTACCTTTTATCTAAGGAATTTGTTATCCATACAGATCATGAGACACTTAAGCACTTGAGGGGACAGACCACACTCAAGAAGAGGCACGCCAGATGGCTCGAGTTCGTGGAGACCTTTCCCTATGTGATCAAGTACAAGAAGGGCAAGGACAATGTGGTGGCCGATGCACTGTCCCGGAGACACACTCTCATTGTGACCATGGAGGCCAAGATCATGGGTTTCGAACATATTAAAGAATCTTATGCCACTGATCTTGATTTTAATGAAGTTTTCAGGAACACTGAGAAGGGGGCTTTTGGGCCATACTACCAGCATGAGGGGTTTCTGTTCAAGGGAAAGAGGCTGTGCATTCCCAAAGGAGCCATGAGGGAACTGCTGGTTCGGGAGGCCCATGGTGGCGGCCTCATGGGACACTTTGGTCGGGACAAGACCCTGAGTGTCCTAACTGAACATTTCTTTTGGCCAAACATGAAGAGGGATGTGGAGAGCATATGCGCCAAGTGCACTACTTGCCTCAAAACCAAGTCCAGGTCACATCCTTACGGTTACAAATGCCATTACCGATTCCTAACCACCCTTGGGTAGACATTTCTATGGACTTTGTGCTGGGTTTACCCAAGATAAACCACAAGGATTCCATTTTTGTAGTGGTAGACAGGTTCTCCAAGATGGCCCATTTCATAGCCTGTAACACCACTAATGATGCCACTCAGACCGCCGACCTATTCTTCAAAGAAGTGGTCCGACTACATGGTGTTCCTCGAACCATTGTGTCTGACCGTGATACCAAGTTCCTCAGCCATTTCTGGAGGACACTATGGGGCAAGTTCGGAACAAAGCTACTATTCTCGACCACGTGCCATCCCCAGA
>NW_026015207.1:97500-122500 GCF_020379485.1 Brassica napus | reverse complement strand
AGGGTCTGTCCAAGTCGAGGTCAGTTTAGTTCAGTCCAGTCAAGGTGTCCCTTGGGTTTTGGCCAAGTCCTCTTCGATCAACCAGCAGCTTCTCGCCTAGAACACTGTGAGTTGGCTTGTGTGAATTGCACTTGGAATTTAGGGTAGTTTTGTGAGTTGGTTTGTTTGAATTCCACTTGGAATTTAGGGTAGATCGAGTCTGCATATAGAGTAGTAATATCACACTAATGCATGATTGAGTCCTAGGGTTATTTTTATTTATGGAACCGGACTCAGTTTAGCAAGGGCTAAGCTGAGATGAATTGAATTAAGACTGAGTTGATAACCTGATTAGGACTAAGAATAGGATGCATCATGTTTTCTATTCTTGCGTGTTGGTATGGTTGCGTGCAGGTTCCCGTTATCTTTAAAGATAGTGTCGTAGCAGGAGGCCGAACTATCTGGGTAACGGTTTGATTGAGTAGATTTAATTTAATGCTTGCTTGTTAATTAATGCTTGTTGATTGAGGTTAGTCAGCTCTTGGTAAGGGAGTGACTAACTGGTTGAGTTGTTTAGTGATGATATTGTTGTTAGTGTTGTAGAGTTAGAGTGTATTGGCCATATAGCATTTGTGTAACCCACAATGCTAGGCATGTTTGAGGTGGATTAGTGTTTCCTCGACCTCGTACCCAGTGGGTTTAAGGAAACCCCTTGTTCGCTGGATCGAGAACACTCAGAGAGACGGGGTCATGGCCTATGGCTGAGTGGTTGCACGACGGGGTCATGGCCTATGGCTGAGTGGTTGCAAAGAGAGGAGAGACAGGTTCAGAGGGACTGGGCTGTGGTATGGACTGGACAGATGGGAGTAAACAAAACTTCGTTGGGAAAGGACTTCATCAGTAGTTGGGAAGACGAAGATCGAGAAAGGATTTGAGGAATCTGGACAAGATAGTATCATGGACAATCAAGGTGTTATGGCAGAATAAGAGGAAGAGGACGACTCAGTCAAGAGATATGAAGACCATTGTGGAGACCTTGAAGAGGACACTCAAGGAACCGTGGTGGACAGAGTAAAGAGGTTATGGAAACAAGTGGAGAATGTTGTGAAGACAAGCAATTGCGCAACTAAGAATTCGAGGACGAATTCTATTAAGGGGGGGGAGAATGTAGAAACCCGTTAAAAAAAAAAAAAAAAGAGAGAGAATGGTCGAGTATCTTTGTGGTTGAGTCGCGGGCAATACAGATCGATCGGGAAATTTGAAGTACGAGAAGGTCGAAGAATGGATCGTGAGTGAAGCATGAGTTGAGATAAGCTGCTCTACCATTGTTAGAAATGTCTTAGATTGATCATACGGCAGTTTTGGAAGAATTACATTTTTGAAGCACGACGGTTTAGAAGCTCGACGTTTTGGAAGATTGACGTTTCTTCATCGCGAAGTTTTCTCGGAATATCTTCGTATCAGTAAAATATTATTCTGAAGAAATTATAAGTCGGAAGCAGGACGGGAATTAAGCAGGACGGGAAGCAAGCACGACGGGAAGCAAGCACGACGGGATTGAAGAACGACAGGAAAACCCGAAGTTGGGCGAAAACCCTAATTTCGGTATTACGAAATTCTTTGAGGAAGCCGGAGGCTCGGGAAATATTTTTAAAGGATATCAGACATCATCTGTAGTTTATTAAAAATATTCAGAGAATCAGAATGGGAGCGGAAAAATATTCGGGATTGATCGCGGGTCAGAAATTCACAAGAAGGGTCTAAATCGCGCAAAGGAACCGAGAAGCTCGAGGTGGCTTAATCTAAGGGATATGAACGTGGTGGCAACTGTCTAACCAGCTGAGTGTCAAGAGAAGCTCGAGGTGTCGCCGTGCATGGAAGCTGCACATGCAGCTTGACATGTAGAAGCACGAAGTGGATTTGCCAAGCACGAGATGTCGCGACGCATGCAACCGAAGCATGCTGATCAACATGTGTGAGGATGTGTGGCGCCTTGCATGAGCTCCAGTCATGCAGCCTGACATCTGGGAGGAGTGGTGGCGTCCTGCATGTGTCCTGGACATGCAGCCAGCCATGTGGAGCACGAGGTGTCGCCGTGCATGCGTCCGGAGCCATGCAGAGCGACACACGGGCTGCCACCAACCTGAAGCTGATTGGCTGGTGTCTCCTATAAATACCCCACGACCCCAGCTCATTTCAAACCATCCAGCACACCTGAAACTCAGAGAAAAACGTGAGAGAGAAAGCTAGAGAAAGAAAGTTCGAGTTCGATCGTTTTCGAGTCTTTTCGGCAGTTTTCGAGAACAGTTATTCTACTGATTTCAAGTCAGCGCCTAGGGAAGGTTCTGGCCAACTGAAGATCAACCAATTGAATATCAATTCAGATGGGAAGCAAGTCAACGTGGCTATGGAGAGAGAGAGATAAAGAAAGTGGTCGATCTAGAGTATGGTCGATTCTGAAGACCGATACTCCACCGAGAAGGCCAGTTCCGTCCAATCGTCGATTCTTTACGATTGTGACGCGGAAGCTCTGTCCAATTCAATTCGTCCAAGCCAGTCATATTCTATGATGGTCAAGTGGAGGTGCTGCCCAGAGTTAGTTCAGAACCACGGGTTCAGATCAGTCGAAGTTCTGCTCGATACTCCGCCGGGAAGTCCGAAGAACTGTCCAAGAGCTAAAGGAGGTTCTGTCCAGATCAGGCCGTCCAGACCTGTTAGTGTCTTCATGATCAAGCCGAGGGTCTGTCCAAGTCGAGGTCAGTTTAGTCCAGTCCAGTCAAGGTGTCCCTTGGGTTTTGGCCAAGTCCTCTTCGATCAACCAGCAGCTTCTCGCCTAGAACACTGTGAGTTGGCTTGTGTGAATTCCACTTGGAATTTAGGGTAGTTTTGTGAGTTGGTTTGTTTGAATTCCACTTGGAATTTAGGGTAGATCGAGTCTGCATATAGAGTAGTAATATCACACTAATGCATGATAGAGTCCTAGGGTTATTTTTATTTATGGAACCGGACTCAGTTTAGCAAGGGCTAAGCTGAGATGAATTGAATTAAGACTGAGTTGATAACCTGATTAGGACTAAGAATAGGATGCATCATGTTTTCTATTCTTGCGTGTTGGTATGGTTGAGTGCAGGTTCCCGTTATCTTTAAAGATAGTGTCGTAGCAGGAGGCCGAACTATCTGGGTAACGGTTTGATTGAGTAGATTTAATTAAATGCTTGCTTGTTAATTAATGCTTGTTGATTGAGGTTAGTCAGCTCTTGGTAAGGGAGTGACTAACTGGTTGAGTTGTTTAGTGATGATATTGTTGTTAGTGTTGTAGAGTTAGAGTGTATTGGCCATATAGCATTTGTGTAACCCACAATGCTAGGCATGTTTGAGGTGGATTAGTGTTTCCTCGACCTCGTACCCAGTGGGTTTAAGGAAACCCCTTGTTCGCTGGATCGAGAACACTCAGAGAGACGGGGTCATGGCCTATGGCTGAGTGGTTGCACGACGGGGTAGTGACCGGCAGTGACCCGAACGTACTGTGGGCTGTCTTGCGGTGACCCGAACGTACTGTGGGCCGCAATCGTCGTGTGACAACCGGCAGTGTCCCGAACGTACTGGGGCTGTCGCGCGGTGACCCGAACGTACTGTGGGCCGCGTTCGGTTGAAAGTTCCTTCTTCTGGCCTTTGTGGTAGGAAGATAGGATATTGCCGAGGATAGAGGAGGAACACTAAGTCACCAGGGCTCAGGTTAGAGTGTTGTGTTAGAGTGTCGTAGAGGGTTATGAAACCCTCGAGTTAGCGTAACACCGATATACGGTGTTACGAGTTAGATCGAGTCGTAGATACTCATAGTCTTATTATTGTGATTGTGTTTGTGGTTGATTGATTTGCTTGCAGGTTCTGACATTAAGTCCTAAGTCTGGCTTAGGTACCGGATTAGGCTTGGTGTGTATTTGGTTATTGTAGGCCTGACGTTGGCCTGTATGTGTTTGAGGGATTGCTTGTGAAGGGTGGTGGATATTAAAGCTATGCGGTATCATTGGTTGGTCGATCATGTTCTTGTTTGATTGTTGGTCGATCGACTAGTGATACTTGTATAGTCTAAGTGTCTAACACTACATGAGTACTGAACTCAGGCGTATATATGGTTAACTAGGGATTGGTTGTTGACTTGTTTTTATGCAGGTTCCCGTTACTTGAAGCTAGATCATGGCAGGAGGCCAAGTCTAACTTAGTAACGGTTTGCTTAGCCCTAGCTTTTATTGCATGCTAGGGCTAGATTGATTGTTATTTTGGGTTGTCTGGGTTAGAGTCTAGGTTGCGGGTAGAGGCCGCCAGCTCACTGAGTAACATTAGGTTACTCATCCAACTCCGTTGTCCTTTTTGCAGGTCGCTTTAGGTAAGGATGATCGGATAGCTTGGTGCTGGACGTTAGGACCGCCGGTGTAGATTTTCATGCCTTTTGTAAACGGTATTGTGGATTTGCGTTTAGTTGACTCGATTTGGCATTAGGCCGGGACCGGTCTCGAATTATATCAATGTATGGATATTTCTCGAATCAATAAAGTAATTGTTTTATATGCGCTTCATGAGTACTCTGATATTTGACTAGTCCGGTCTAACACAACGTTAGGTCGTAGTACGGGTTGAAAAGCCTTAGGCCTCGATCTAACGGAAAACGCTAACTCTAGGTACGGGTTGCAAAGCCTTATGCCTTGATGCAGCGGGACGAGTTAGTGGATGAACTGGTCTAGGTCGTGGAGTAAAGTTTGTGACTCTGACCGGATTGTCCCTAGCCCGTCACGTAGCGCTTCCGGACCATGGTGTTGGGTTGGACGGTCAGTCATGTTCTTGTTTGATTGTTGGCTGGCCGGTTGGCCTTTCATCTCCAACCCTGGGTATTGTACGGTCGATCGGTCATGTTCTTGTTTGATTGTTGGCCGGTTGATCGACCATATGTCTAGGACGGTTCGGGGGTGTTACAGAGGTGGTATCAGAGCATGGTTTCGTCCATGCTTCCGGAACTCATGATTTAATCGGTTTTCAAATATTTTTCGAGTCAAAAAGAGTCACAAAAGGCATTAGGTAAACCGGTCACGTCCAGCTTAGGATTATTGTTTTAGGAATTAGGATTGAGATAGTGGAATCTAGAACTGTTAGGTTGCTTGGGTAGAACTGCTAGGTTGCTGGTTAGAATTGCGGTTAGGTTGCATTGTTAGTATTTGCTAGGTTAGTAGATTATGTGATTAATTACTAACTTGCATGTTTAGTGTTCTTTTGAGTTGCAGCGAGTAAGTATGTTTGTTGATCGGAACTTTAAGGGATGAAACCTTAAAGTGGAGGGAGTTCGAGGCCAAACCCAAACCCGAAGCAAAGAGAGGAGAGACAGGTTCAGAGGGACTGGGCTGTGGTATGGACTGGACAGATGGGAGTAAACAAAACTTCGTTGGGAAAGGACTTCATCAGTAGTTGGGAAGACGAAGATCGAGAAAGGATTTGAGGAATCTGGACAAGATAGTATCATGGACAATCAAGGTGTTATGGCAGAATAAGAGGAAGAGGACGACTCAGTCAAGAGATATGAAGACCATTGTGGAGACCTTGAAGAGGACACTCAAGGAACCGTGGTGGACAGAGTAAAGAGGTTATGGAAACAAGTGGAGAATGTTGTGAAGACGAGCAATTGCGCAACTAAGAATTCGAGGACGAATTCTATTAAGGGGGGGAGAATGTAGAAACCCGTAAAAAAAAAAAAAAAAAAAAAAAGAGAGAGAGAATGGTCGAGTATCTTTGTGGTTGAGTCGCGGGCAATACAGATCGATCGGGAAATTTGAAGTACGAGAAGGTCGAAGAATGGATCGTGAGTGAAGCATGAGTTGAGATAAGCTGCTCTACCATTGTTAGAAATGTCTTAGATTGATCATACGGCAGTTATGGAAGAATTACATTTTTGAAGCACGACGGTTTAGAAGCTCGACGTTTTGGAAGATTGACGTTTCTTCATCGCGAAGTTTTCTCGGAATATCTTCGTATCAGTAAAATATTATTCTGAAGAAATTATAAGTCGGAAGCAGGACGGGAATTAAGCAGGACGGGAAGCAAGCACGACGGGAAGCAAGCACGACGGGATTGAAGAACGACAGGAAAACCCGAAGTTGGGCGAAAACCCTAATTTCGGTATTACGAAATTCTTTGAGGAAGCCGGAGGCTCGGGAAATATTTTTAAAGGATATCAGACATCATCTGTAGTTTATTAAAAATATTCAGAGAATCAGAATGGGAGCGGAAAAATATTCGGGATTGATCGCGGGTCAGAAATTCACAAGAAGGGTCTAAATCGCGCAAAGGAACCGAGAAGCTCGAGGTGGCTTAATCTAAGGGATATGAACGTGGTGGCAACTGTCTAACCAGCTGAGTGTCAAGAGAAGCTCGAGGTGTCGCCGTGCATGGAAGCCGCACATGCAGCTTGACATGTAGAAGCACGAAGTGGATTGGCCAAGCACGAGATGTCGCGACGCATGCAACCGAAGCATGCTGATCAACATGTGTGAGGATGTGTGGCGCCTTGCATGAGCTCCAGTCATGCAGCCTGACATCTGGGAGGAGTGGTGGCGTCCTGCATGTGTCCTGGACATGCAGCCAGCCATGTGGAGCACGAGGTGTCGCCGTGCATGCGTCCGGAGCCATGCAGAGCGACACACGGGCTGCCACCAACCTGAAGCTGATTGGCTGGTGTCTCCTATAAATACCCCACGACCCCAGCTCATTTCAAACCATCCAGCACACCTGAAACTCAGAGAAAAACGTGAGAGAGAAAGCTAGAGAAAGAAAGTTCGAGTTTCGATCGTTTTCGAGTCTTTTCGGCAGTTTTCGAGAACAGTTATTCTACTGATTTCAAGTCAGCGCCTAGGGAAGGTTCTGGCCAACTGAAGATCAACCAATTGAATATCAATTCAGATGGGAAGCAAGTCAACGTGGCTATGGAGAGAGAGAGATAAAGAAAGTGGTCGATCTAGAGTATGGTCGATTCTGAAGACCGATACTCCACCGAGAAGGCCAGTTCCGTCCAATCGTCGATTCTTTACGATTGTGATGCGGAAGCTCTGTCCAATTCAATTCGTCCAAGCCAGTCATATTCTATGATGGTCAAGTGGAGGTGCTGCCCAGAGTTAGTTCAGAACCACGGGTTCAGATCAGTCGAAGTTCTTCTCGATACTCCGCCGGGAAGTCCAAAGAACTGTCCAAGAGCTAAAGGAGGTTCTGTCCAGATCAGGCCGTCCAGACCTGTTAGTGTCTTCATGATCAAGCCGAGGGTCTGTCCAAGTCGAGGTCAGTTTAGTCCAGTCCAGTCAAGGTGTCCCTTGGGTTTTGGCCAAGTCCTCTTCGATCAACCAGCAGCTTCTCGCCTAGAACACTGTGAGTTGGCTTGTGTGAATTCCACTTGGAATTTAGGGTAGTTTTGTGAGTTGGTTTGTTTGAATTCCACTTGGAATTTAGGGTAGATCGAGTCTGCATATAGAGTAGTAATATCACACTAATGCATGATAGAGTCCTAGGGTTATTTTTATTTATGGAACCGGACTCAGTTTAGCAAGGGCTAAGCTGAGATGAATTGAATTAAGACTGAGTTGATAACCTGATTAGGACTAAGAATAGGATGCATCATGTTTTCTATTCTTGCGTGTTGGTATGGTTGAGTGCAGGTTCCCGTTATCTTTAAAGATAGTGTCGTAGCAGGAGGCCGAACTATCTGGGTAACGGTTTGATTGAGTAGATTTAATTAAATGCTTGCTTGTTAATTAATGCTTGTTGATTGAGGTTAGTCAGCTCTTGGTAAGGGAGTGACTAACTGGTTGAGTTGTTTAGTGATGATATTGTTGTTAGTGTTGTAGAGTTAGAGTGTATTGGCCATATAGCATTTGTGTAACCCACAATGCTAGGCATGTTTGAGGTGGATTAGTGTTTCCTCGACCTCGTACCCAGTGGGTTTAAGGAAACCCCTTGTTCGCTGGATCGAGAACACTCAGAGAGACGGGGTCATGGCCTATGGCAGAGTGGTTGCACGACGGGGTCATGGCCTATGGCTGAGTGGTTGCAAAGAGAGGAGAGACAGGTTCAGAGGGACTGGGCTGTGGTATGGACTGGACAGATGGGAGTAAACAAAACTTCGTTGGGAAAGGACTTCATCAGTAGTTGGGAAGACAAAGATCGAGAAAGGATTTGAGGAATCTGGACAAGATAGTATCATGGACAATCAAGGTGTTATGGCAGAATAAGAGGAAGAGGACGACTCAGTCAAGAGATATGAAGACCATTGTGGAGACCTTGAAGAGGACACTCAAGGAACCGTGGTGGACAGAGTAAAGAGGTTATGGAAACAAGTGGAGAATGTTGTGAAGACAAGCAATTGCGCAACTAAGAATTCGAGGACGAATTCTATTAAGGGGGGGAGAATGTAGAAACCCGTTAAAAAAAAAAAAAAAAGAGAGAGAATGGTCGAGTATCTTTGTGGTTGAGTCGCGGGCAATACAGATCGATCGGGAAATTTGAAGTACGAGAAGGTCGAAGAACGGATCGTGAGTGAAGCATGAGTTGAGATAAGCTGCTCTACCATTGTTAGAAATGTCTTAGATTGATCATACGGCAGTTTTGGAAGAATTACATTTTTGAAGCACAACGGTTTAGAAGCTCGACGTTTTGGAAGATTGACGTTTCTTCATCGCGAAGTTTTCTCGGAATATCTTCGTATCAGTAAAATATTATTCTGAAGAAATTATAAGTCGGAAGCAGGACGGGAATTAAGCAGGACGGGAAGCAAGCACGACGGGAAGCAAGCACGACGGGATTGAAGAACGACAGAAAAACCCGAAGTTGGGCGAAAACCCTAATTTCGGTATTACGAAATTCTTTGAGGAAGCCGGAGGCTCGGGAAATATTTTTAAGGGATATCAGACATCATCTGTAGTTTATTAAAAATATTCAGAGAATCAGAATGGGAGCGGAAAAATATTCGGGATTGATCGCGGGTCAGAAATTCACAAGAAGGGTCTAAATCGCGCAAAGGAACCGAGAAGCTCGAGGTGGCTTAATCTAAGGGATATGAACGTGGTGGCAACTGTCTAACCAGCTGAGTGTCAAGAGAAGCTCGAGGTGTCGCCGTGCATGGAAGCTGCACATGCAGCTTGACATGTAGAAGCACGAAGTGGATTGGCCAAGCACGAGATGTCACGACGCATGCAACCGAAGCATGCTGATCAACATGTGTGAGGATGTGTGGCGCCTTGCATGAGCTCCAGTCATGCAGCCTGACATCTGGGAGGAGTGGTGGCGTCCTGCATGTGTCCTGGACATGCAGCCAGCCATGTGGAGCACGAGGTGTCGCCGTGCATGCGTCCGGAGCCATGCAGAGCGACACACGGGCTGCCACCAACCTGAAGCTGATTGGCTGGTGTCTCCTATAAATACCCCACGACCCCAGCTCATTTCAAACCATCCAGCACACCTGAAACTCAGAGAAAAACGTGAGAGAGAAAGCTAGAGAAAGAAAGTTCGAGTTCGATCGTTTTCGAGTCTTTTCGGCAGTTTTCGAGAACAGTTATTCTACTGATTTCAAGTCAGCGCCTAGGGAAGGTTCTGGCCAACTGAAGATCAACCAATTGAATATCAATTCAGATGGGAAGCAAGTCAACGTGGCTATGGAGAGAGAGAGATAAAAAAGTGGTCGATCTAGAGTATGGTCGATTCTGAAGACCGATACTCCACCGAGAAGGCCAGTTCCGTCCAATCGTCGATTCTTTACGATTGTGACGCGGAAGCTCTGTCCAATTCAATTCGTCCAAGCCAGTCATATTCTATGATGGTCAATTGGAGGTGCTGCCCAGAGTTAGTTCAGAACCACGGGTTCAGATCAGTCGAAGTTCTGCTCGATACTCCGCCGGGAAGTCCGAAGAACTGTCCAAGAGCAAAAGGAGGTTCTGTCCAGATCAGGCCGTCCAGACCTGTTAGTGTCTTCATGATCAAGCCGAGGGTCTGTCCAAGTCGAGGTCATTTTAGTCCAGTCCAGTCAAGGTGTCCCTTGGGTTTTGGCCAAGTCCTCTTCGATCAACCAGCAGCTTCTCGCCTAGAACACTGTGAGTTGGCTTGTGTGAATTCCACTTGGAATTTAGGGTAGTTTTGTGAGTTGGTTTGTTTGAATTCCACTTGGAATTTAGGGTAGATCGAGTCTGCATATAGAGTAGTAATATCACACTAATGCATGATAGAGTCCTAGGGTTATTTTTATTTATGGAACCGGACTCAGTTTAGCAAGGGCTAAGTCGAGTTATCATGAATCATCAGAGCAACGGGCAGAGCCCGCGTCGACCTTTTATCTAATAAATGCATCCCTTCCAGAAGTCGGGGTTTGTTGCACGTATTAGCTCTAGAATTACTACGGTTATCCGAGTAGTAGTTACCATCAAACAAACTATAACTGATTTAATGAGCCATTCGCAGTTTCACAGTCTGAATTCGTTCATACTTACACATGCATGGCTTTATCTTTGAGACAAGCATATGACTACTGGCAGGATCAACCAGGTAGCATTCATAAATCAGGACAAGACCACGTCATATTCCCGCAAACACATGGAAAGTGGGAACAGACGCAGACTTGACCGTCATCTTTTGTCCAGAGACAAACGTGCTTAGCGGGACAGAATTTCTTTGGGTCACTGCCATAATATTTCCGCAACCGAGATCTCAGCAAACAGCTTATTCACCTTTGCGAACAATGCATAAACTATGCAAAGACGCAAGGATCACAAGTGCCGGCTTATGTGTTCACAACTTCCCCACCGAAGGAGATGCCGCAAACAACATTTTAAGCAAAGCCTAACAATTCCTTCCAGATAGGTACGCAACACAGGCCCCAGATCAGTTCAACAAGCATAAAACTATGCTAGTGAAGAAACTGAGGAGGATAGTTGGTCTGTAGTTGGGTGCGCGAACACAGAGCCTACAAACACTAGCTATCCAATCACCACTCATACGCCGAATGTTCATTGCCCCGCTAACATCAATCTTTCCAACCACTCTTGAGATGTAATCAAAAAAGCAACTGGAAGACGGATGAAACCAGGCCAAGACCATGCAAGCGCGAAAATTTGAAGTTAGGGGCAAAACGGTCCACCGGAAAATTCGCCAGAAAAGTTCCCGGAAAATTCACCGGGGACAATCCGGCCATCGACCTCAACCCAGCCCTCGATAGTGTTGGACCGAACAGTCCAACACTACGTACCCGAACCGTTCGGGTACTGGGGGTAGGAGGCTCAAGAGAGTGCCTACCCCTTATATATACAAAACGCTTTTTTCAGTCTGTCACCAGTAGACATTGGTTGTGTTCCGGGGAGTATTTTTAATGTAAAAAAAAAAATACTTCGAATTTGAATCTGATTTTTTGCATGCTTCATAAGGATGGTTAAAGCTATTTTCTGGTAAATTTTCATAAATTTCTTTTGCTTCTAACCATGTCTTTTGCATGCTACAAAGGTCGGAGTTTCGTGGTCTAAACGGATGTCTACAGCAACTTTTGATCAACACTTGACATCCTAAACTCTTTGTTGACATATTTTTGATGTTTCCTTTCAGAAAACTTTCTTCAAAAATATTAATTTTTGCATTTTTGGCTTCTCGGGTGATTTTGGCTGTCCGTGGGTGATTTTGGCCCACGTGGGCTGTCTGTTCAGTACACACGGACGTCCGTGTGTGTCCGTCAGCACACACAGGACGTCCGTGGCCGTCCGTCAGCACACACAGGACGTCCGGCTGTCCATCAGTACACATATCAGCACGCTCCGTGGACTGTTCGGGTGATTTTGGCCCACGTGGGCTGTCTGTTCAGTACACACAGGACGTCCGTCAGCACACGCAGGACGTCCGTGGCTGTCCGTGTGTGTCCGTGTGTCCGTCAGTGCACACAGGACGTCCGTCAGCACACACAGGACGTCCGTCTGCACACGCAGGACGTCCGTGGCTGTCCGTGTGTGTCCGTGTGTCCGTCAGTGCACACAGGACGTCCGTCAGCACACACAGGACGTCCGTCAGCACACGCAGGACGTCCGTCAGCACACGCAGGACGTCCGTGGCTGTCCGTGTGTGTCCGTGTGTCCGTCAGTGCACACAGGACGTCCGTCAGCACACACAGGACGTCCGTCAGCACACGCAGGACGTCCGTCAGCACACGCAGGACGTCCGTGGCTGTCCGTGTGTGTCCGTGTGTCCGTCAGCACACGCAGGACGTCCGTCAGTACACACAGGACGTCCGTCAGCACACAAAGGACGTCCGTGGCCGTCCGTCAGCACACACAGGACGTCCGTCAGTACACAAAGGACGTCCGTGGCCGTCCGTCAGCACACACAGGGCGTCCGTCAGCACACGCAGGACGTCCGTGTGTGTCCGTGTGTCCGTCAGTACACACAGGACGTCCGTCAGCACACACAGGACGTCCGTCAGCACACACAGGACGTCCGTCAGCACACACAGGACGTCCGTGGTCGTCCGTCAGTACACATATCAGCATGCTGTCCCTTCCTGTGGAGTGTTCGGGTGATTTTGGCCCACGTGGGCTGTCTGTTCAGTACACACAGGACGTCCGTCAGCACACGCAGGACGTCCGTGCCTGTCCGTTAGCACACACAGACTGTCCGTGGACTGATCCGTGTACTGAACTCATATCAGCATGCTGACCACACATATCAGCATGCTGGCCCTTCCCGTGGACTGTCCGTGTACTGATTTTGGACAACTGATGCACCATGTCAGTACACATATCAGCATGCTGGCCCTTCCCGTGGACTGATCCGTGTACTGATCCGTGTACTGATCCGTGTACTGAACTCATATCAGCATGCTGACCACACATATCAGCATGCTGGCCCTTCCCGTGGACTGTCCGTGTACTGATCCGTGTACTGATCCGTGTACTGAACTCATATCAGCATGCTGACCACACATATCAGCATGCTGGCCCTTCCCGTGGACTGATTCGTGTACTGATCCGTGTACTGATCCGTGTACTGAACTCATATCAGCATGCTGACCACACATATCAGCATGCTGGCCCTTCCCGTGGACTGTCCGTGTACTGATCCGTGTACTGAACTCATATCAGCATGCTGACCACACATATCAGCATGCTGGCCCTTCCCGTGGACTGTCCGTGTACTGATCCGTGGACTGATCCGTGTACTGAACTCATATCAGCATGCTGACCACACATATCAGCATGCTGGCCCTTCCCGTGGACTGTCCGTGTACTGATTTTGGACAACTGATGCACCATGTCAGTACACATATCAGCATGCTGGCCCTTCCCGTGGACTGATCCGTGTACTGATCCGTGTACTGATCCGTGTACTGAACTCATATCAGCATGCTGACCACACATATCAGCATGCTGGCCCTTCCCGTGGACTGTCCGTGTACTGATCCGTGTACTGAACTCATATCAGCATGCTGACCACATATATCAGCATGCTGGCCCTTCCCGTGGACTGATCCGTGTACTGATCCGTGTACTGAACTCATATCAGCATGCTGACCACACATATCAGCATGCTGGCCCTTCCCGTGGACTGTCCGTGTACTGATCCGTGTACTGATCCGTGTACTGAACTCATATCAGCATGCTGACCACACATATCAGCATGCTGGCCCTTCCCGTGGACTGTCCGTGTACTGATCCGTGGACTGATCCGTGTACTGAACTCATATCAGCATGCTGACCATACATATCAGCATGCTGGCCCTTCCCGTGGACTGTCCGTGTACTGATTTTGGACAACTGATGCACCATGTCAGTACACATATCAGCATGCTGGCCCTTCCCGTGGACTGATCCGTATACTGATTTTGGACAACTGATGCACCATGTCAGTACACATATCAGCATGCTGGCCCTTCCCGTGGACTGATCCGTGTACTGATCTGGACATAAGCTCGAGTTTTGATGGACTGGACTGTCCAAGTCAGTCTGATTGGTCCAAGTAGTACTTATGCTGGCTCGACTTTCCATCATCCAACCAAGTGTTAACATTTTTCCTTGGTATGATCGAGGCCAAGCATACTGATGGGATGAATTAACTGATGAGGCCATCCAAGTAGAGGTTCCCATAGTTAGGCGCGGTCCGACTACCCGGAGTGGAACCAGGGCCTTGCGAGAAGGTTTCACCAAAGCTGTCCAGCATATCCTTGATCAAGATGGACAGACTGACCAGGACCAGCTGCTGATTGAGAAGATGGTCCAGTTGAAGATTCAAGATCAAGCCGGCCCAAAGGAGGTTCAGGACGCGGCCGACCCGATCCAGTTCAGACTCAACCAAGCCGGACTTTAGGGTAGTTTTGTGAGTTGGCTTGTGTGAATTCCACTTGGAATTTAGGGTAGTTTTGTGAGTTGGTTTGTTTGAATTCCACTTGGAATTTAGGGTAGATCGAGTCTGCATATAGAGTAGTAATATCACACTAATGCATGATAGAGTCCTAGGGTTATTTTTATTTATGGAACGGACTCAGTTTAGCAAGGGCTAAGTCGAGTTATCATGAATCATCAGAGCAACGGGAGCAAGCCCGCGTCGACCCTTTTATCTAATAAATGCATCCCTTCCAGAAGTCGGGGGTGTTGCACGTATAGCTCGAATTACTACGGTTATCCGAGTAGTAGTAGTTACCATCAAACAAACACAACTATAACTGATTTAATGAGCCATTCGCAGTTTCACAGTCTGAATTCGTTCATACTTACACATGCATGGCTTTATCTTTGAGACAAGCATATGACTACTGGCAGGATCAACCAGGTAGCATTCATAAATCAGGACAAGACCACGTCATATTCCCGCAAACACATGGAAAGTGGGAACAGACGCAGACTTGACCGTCATCTTTGTCCAGAGACAAACGTGCTTAGCGGGACAGAATTTCTTTGGGTCACTGCCATAATATTTCCGCAACCGAGATCTCAGCAAACAGCTTATCACCTTTGCGAACAATGCATAAACTATGCAAAGACGCAAGGATCACAAGTGCCGGCTTATGTGTTCACAACTTCCCCACCGAAGGAGATGCCGCAAACAACATTTTAAGCAAAGCCTAACAATTCCTTCCAGATAGGTACGCAACACAGGCCCCAGATCAGTTCAACAAGCAAAAACTATGCTAGTGAAGAAACTGAGGGAGGATAGTTGGTCTGTAGTTGGGTGCGCGAACACAGAGCCTACAAACACTAGCTATCCAATCACCACTCATACGCCGAAGGTCATTGCCCGCTAACATCAATCTTTCCAACCACTCTTGAGATGTAATCAAAAAAGCAACTGGAGAGACGGATGAAACCAGGCCAAGACATGCAAGCGCGGAAAGCGAAGTTAATTCTCCGTCACCCGTTACCACCATGGTAGGCCACTATCCTACCATCGAAATTGATAGGGCAGAAATTTGAATGATGCGTCGCCAGCACTAAGGCCATGCGATCCGTCGAGTTATCATGAATCATCAGAGCAACGGGCAGAGCCCGCGTCGACCTTTTATCTAATAAATGCATCCCTTCCAGAAGTCGGGTTTGTTGCACGTATTAGCTCTAGAATTACTACGGTTATCCGAGTAGTAGTTACCATCAAACAACTATAACTGATTTAATGAGCCATCGCAGTTTCACAGTCTGAATTCGTTCATACTTACACATGCATGGCTTAATCTTTGAGACAAGCATATGACTACTGGCAGGATCAACCAGGTAGCATTCATAAATCAGGACAAGACCACGTCATATTCCCGCAAACACATGGAAAGTGGGAACAGACGCAGACTTGACCGTCATCTTTTGTCCGGGACAAACGTGCTTAGCGGGACAGAATTTCTTCGGTCACTGCCATAATATTCCGCAACCGAGATCTCAGCAAACAGCTTATTCACCTTTGCGAACAATGCATAAACTATGCAAAGACGCAAGGATCACAAGTGTCGGCTTATGTGTTCACAACTTCCCCACCGAAGGAGATGCCGCAAACAACATTTTAAGCAAAGCCTAACAATTCCTTCCAGATAGGTACGCAACACAGGCCCCGGATCAGTTCAACAAGCATAAACTATGCTAGTGAAGAAACTGAGGAGGATAGTTGGTCTGTAGTTGGGTGCGCGAGCACAGAGCCTACAAACACTAGCTATCCAATCACCACTCATACGCCGAATGTTCATTGCCCCGCTACATCAATCTTTCCAACCACTCTTGAGATGTAATCAAAAAAGCAACTGGAAGACGGATGAAACCAGGCCAAGACCATGCAAGCGCGAAAATTTGAAGTTAGGGGCAAAACGGTCCACCGGAAAATTCGCCGGAAAAGTTCCCGGAAAATTCACCGGGACAATCCGGCCATCGACCTCAACCCAGCCCTCGATAGTGTTGGACCGAACAGTCCACACTACGTACCCGAACCGTTCGGGTACTGGGGGTAGGAGGCTCAAGAGAGTGCCTACCCCTTATATATACAAAACGCTTTTTTTCAGTCTGTCACCAGTAGACATTGGTTGTGTTCCGGGGAGTATTTTTAATGTAAAAACAAAAATACTTCGAATTTGAATCTGATTTTTTGCATGCTTCATAAGGATGGTTAAAGCTATTTTCTGGTAAATGTTCATAAATTTCTTTTGCTTCAAACCATGTCTTTTGCATGCTACAAAGGTCGGAGTTTCGTGGTCTAAACGGATGTCTACAGCAACTTTTGATAACCACTTGACATCCTAAACTCTTTGTTGACATATTTTTGATGTTTCCTTTCAGAAAACTTTCTTCAAAAATATTAATTTTTGCATTTTTGGCTTCTCGGGTGATTTTGGCTGTCCGTGGGTGATTTTGGCCCACGTGGGCTGTCTGTTCAGTACACACGGACGTCCGTGTGTGTCCGTCAGCACACACAGGACGTCCGTGGCCGTCCGGCTGTCCATCAGTACACATATCAGCACGCTCCGTGGACTGTTCGGGTGATTTTGGCTCACGTGGACTGTCTGTTCAGTACACACAGGACGTCCGTCAGCACACGCAGGACGTCCGTGGCTGTCCGTGTGTGTCCGTGTGTCCGTCAGTGCACACAAGACGTCCGTCAGCACACACAGGACGTCCGTCAGCACACACAGGACGTCCGTCTGCACACGCAGGACGTCCGTGGCTGTCCGTGTGTGTCCGTGTGTCCGTCAGTGCACACAGGACGTCCGTCAGCACACACAGGACGTCCGTCAGCACACGCAGGACGTCCGTCAGCACACGCAGGACGTCCGTGGCTGTCCGTGTGTGTCCGTGTGTCCGTCAGTGCACACAGGACGTCCGTCAGCACACACAGGACGTCCGTCAGCACACGCAGGACGTCCGTCAGCACACGCAGGACGTCCGTGGCTGTCCGTGTGTGTCCGTGTGTCCGTCAGCACACGCAGGACGTCCGTCCGCACACACAGGACGTCCGTCAGCACACAAAGGACGTCCGTGGCCGTCCGTCAGCACACACAGGACGTCCGTCAGTACACAGAGGACGTCCGTGGCCGTCCGTCAGCACACACAGGGCGTCCGTCAGCACACGCAGGACGTCCGTGTGTGTCCGTGTGTCCGTCAGTACACACAGGACGTCCGTCAGCACACACAGGACGTCCGTCAGTACACACAGGACGTCCGTCAGCACACACAGGACGTCCGTGGTCGTCCGTCAGTACACATATCAGCATGCTGGCCCTTCCTGTGGAGTGTTCGGGTGATTTTGGCCCACGTGGGCTGTCTGTTCAGTACACACAGGACGTCCGTCAGCACACGCAGGACGTCCGTGCCTGTCCGTTAGCACACACAGACTGTCCGTGGACTGATCCGTGTACTGAACTCATATCAGCATGCTGACCACACATATCAGCATGCTGGCCCTTCCCGTGGACTGTCCGTGTACTGATTTTGGACAACTGATGCACCATGTCAGTACACATATCAGCATGCTGGCCCTTCCCGTGGACTGATCCGTGTACTGATCCGTGTACTGATCCGTGTACTGAACTCATATCAGCATGCTGACCACACATATCAGCATGCTGGCCCTTCCCGTGGACTGTCCGTGTACTGATCCGTGTACTGATCCGTGTACTGAACTCATATCAGCATGCTGACCACACATATCAGCATGCTGGCCCTTCCCGTGGACTGATTCGTGTACTGATCCGTGTACTGATCCGTGTACTGAACTCATATCAGCATGCTGACCACACATATCAGCATGCTGGCCCTTCCCGTGGACTGTCCGTGTACTGATCCGTGTACTGATCCGTGTACTGAACTCATATCAGCATGCTGACCACACATATCAGCATGCTGGCCCTTCCCGTGGACTGTCCGTGTACTGATCCGTGGACTGATCCGTGTACTGAACTCATATCAGCATGCTGACCACACATATCAGCATGCTGGCCCTTCCCGTGGACTGTCCGTGTACTGATTTTGGACAACTGATGCACCATGTCAGTACACATATCAGCATGCTGGCCCTTCCCGTGGACTGATCCGTGTACTGATCCGTGTACTGATCCGTGTACTGAACTCATATCAGCATGCTGACCACACATATCAGCATGCTGGCCCTTCCCGTGGACTGTCCGTGTACTGATCCGTGTACTGAACTCATATCAGCATGCTGACCACATATATCAGCATGCTGGCCCTTCCCGTGGACTGATCCGTGTACTGATCCGTGTACTGAACTCATATCAGCATGCTGACCACACATATCAGCATGCTGGCCCTTCCCGTGGACTGTCCGTGTACTGATCCGTGTACTGAACTCATATCAGCATGCTGACCACACATATCAGCATGCTGGCCCTTCCCGTGGACTGTCCGTGTACTGATCCGTGGACTGATCCGTGTACTGAACTCATATCAGCATGCTGACCATACATATCAGCATGCTGGCCCTTCCCGTGGACTGTCCGTGTACTGATTTTGGACAACTGATGCACCATGTCAGTACACATATCAGCATGCTGGCCCTTCCCGTGGACTGATCCGTGTACTGATTTTGGACAACTGATGCACCATGTCAGTACACATATCAGCATGCTGGCCCTTCCCGTGGACTGATCCGTGTACTGATCTGGACATAAGCTCGAGTTTTGATGGACTGGACTGTCCAAGTCAGTCTGATTGGTCCAAGTAGTACTTATGCTGGCTCGACTTTCCATCATCCAACCAAGTGTTAACATTTTTCCTTGGTATTATCGAGGCCAAGCATACTGATGGGATGAATTAACTGATGAGGCCATCCAAGTAGAGGTTCCCATAGTTAGGCGCGGTCCGACTACCCGGAGTGGAACCAGGGCCTTGCGAGAAGGTTTCACCAAAGCTGTCCAGCATATCCTTGATCAAGATGGACAGACTGACCAGGACCAGCTGCTGATTGAGAAGATGGTCCAGTTGAAGATTCAAGATCAAGCCGGCCCAAAGGAGGTTCAGGACGCGGCCGACCCGATCCAGTTCAGACTCAACCAAGCCGGACTTCTCATCTCCACCTCCGAGCTTGGTCCAGACTCAGTTTCCATTTCATCCACTCCAACTCTTTCCGGTTCTGAGATCTAGCCGACCACCAAGGGGAGTAGCATGTGTTGTACTCTTTTTCCTCACCAGGTTTTGTCCCATTGGGTTTTCTTGGTAAGGTTTTAATGAGGCAACATGCAAGCATGCTATTAGCCTTGGTCTAAGCCTTCTCAAACCGACAACCAGATGTCTGGTTTATTTTAATTTATTTGGTTAAGACTTTGGGCTAATGTTTCAGCCTCATTTTCGGCCAGCTTGTTTAAGGCCTTTTATCTTTGAGTCTCATAAGGGGTAAACCCTATATAACTCCATGAAGTTGGCGATTTTTGCCTAAGTCTTTTATGAAATAATTTTGCCTTTGCAAACCTAAAACCCTAAGTCTTTTTCTGTGAGAAACAAGAGAGAGCAGCCGAATCTTATCAAGCTTCAAACCACCAAGCTTGTGGCGATTCTTCACCTCCATTCCATCCACCGATTTGCCTTGAGAGTGATACACATCCAGCAAGCCAAATCCCATAGCTATCCACCTCCATCCACTGTTCTTGTTGAGAGAGATACACATCCAGCAACAAGGATCCATCCCCCATACTTCTATCCTTCTTTGTTTTGTTTTATCTTTCATCATATAGTTCTAGCTTTTTCCATTCATTATAAAAACTCATAAAAAGTCCTATTTGCTTCTGTTCTTCATTGATCATATTGTTTTTCTTCCTGTCCCTTATTTTGATTTATAAAAACTCATAAAAATAGCATCCTTTTTGTTTCAGGAACTAGATCGGCCAACTCCCAGCCCATCGCGACCGTCTAGCCGTCCCATAGCCGTCCGTCCGTCCTGTCCAGTCCGAGTTCCCGAACCTCAGACTGTCCGTCCGTGCAGACTGTTTCCCGGCCTGTATCATTTTGGTATCAGAGCTCAAAGCTCCTACACCTTCGGTTGTATCCTATCCTTGCTACTTTTGTTATTTGGTTCATCATCTTGTCTTTCAAAATTTTTGTTCTTGCTGTTCTTGGCGAGTTCAACTTGTTTTCTTTTTCTGCATATCTTTTGATCCGATTTTATGCATCTTTCATTCAAGTAATATGTTTTTGGCATCAATCGATTTTCACTTTCCTTTTTGATCAGATTTTCCATTTAATTGCATTTAATTTTCTTGGCTTGCACTTCAAGTTCTTTCCATTTTTTAAAAAAAAAAAGAAATATTGTTCTTTCCATTTTTTTTAATTTTCGAAACTTAACTTTAAAAAAAAAAAAAGGAAGTTTTACATTCATTGATCATTGCATATATTTCCCTTTCTCTTTGATCCTTGCAGATCACTCTTTCTTCTTCCTCTCTTGTCGCAGGAGACATGGGAGACCTAAATGGAGCACCTACACAAGCCGAGATCAATGCTCAGCTGATGGCTAACCATGCTGAACTCCAAGCCGCACTGGCTACTGTGACTGAGCAGCTGGCTCATATAGCAGGGAGGGACCGAGCTAATGTACCACGGCCAAGGAGGAGAAACCAACCCGTTCCAGAGGAACAACAGTCCCAATCCAGTGAGGACAACTCGGACACTGACCGTACCGAACCAGAAGAGCCGCGGCGTGAACGAGCCGGACGTGGGAACCGACGGGAGTATCGGGTCCAAGGCGATGCAAGCCCGGTCCGAAGAAGATTCCGAGACGATGAAGTAGCTTGGCAAGGAGGCAAGGATCTCAAACTTACTCCCCCAACCTTTGCTGGAAAGGTTGACCCGGACGCCTACATTGAATGGGAGAGGCGCATGGAGTACATCTTTGAGTACTACCGCTATACCGAGGCCAAGAAGATCGCCTTAGCCGCAGCCCAACTGACGGACAATGCCCTAACCTGGTGGGACAGGGAAGTAGCCGAGGTCGGCAGGGTCTATAGGATTGAGACTTGGGATGAGATGCGAGCTAAGCTCCGTGCAAGGTATATTCCCTCATACTATCAGCGGGACTTACTAAAACGTTTTCGCAAGTTGTCTCAGGGTACTAGGTCCGTAGAGGAGTACTTTGAGGAGTTTGAGGCTCTCAAGAACAAGCTCAGGACGCGCGAGACCGAAGAGGTTATGATGGCTCAGTTCTTGGAAGGCCTTCAAGACCGCATCGCTCGCAAGGTGGAGAGGCAGACCTACGTCAACTTCAATGATCTCCTCCATTATGCCATTCAGGCCGAGCAGCACATTAAAAGGAAGAACGCCTCTAGTGCCAGGAACAAGACGCCATGGGCTTCAACCGGGTCCAAGGGGGCTGAGAAGAACAAATCCATTGAAGTGGAAAACCGGTTCAAGAAGAGCCAAACCGACCAGTCCAAACCAGGTTCATCCGAACCAGGTAAGGGACAAACACAAGCTCAAAGAACTCGTGATATTACTTGTTTCAAATGTCAGGGGAAGGGGCACTACGCCCGGGACTGTCCGAACAAGCGTGTCATGATCCTTAAGGCAGACGGCGAGTATGAGTCCCAAGATGAGGCCGATGTAGAGATGGCTGACTCAGGAGACGAGATAGTGGACTATGCTGAAACTGGTGAGCTACTGGTGGTCAGACGAGCTCTCAGTGCTCTCTTTGATCCAGAAACCGTCCAACGAGAGAACATCTTCCATACTAGATGTAGCGTGGAAGGCAAGGTATGTAGTCTAATTATTGATGGTGGCTCTTGCACTAACGTGGCCAGCAGGTACCTTGTTGAAAGGTTAGGACTAGCAAAATTGCCACACCCCAGGCCATACAAGCTCAAGTGGCTCAATGATGAGACAGAGCTTAAAATCTCGGAGCAAGTTGTTGTTTCCTTTTGTATTGGTAAGTACCAGGACCAGGTGAAGTGTGATGTGGTTCCTATGCAAGCCGGACATCTACTGTTAGGGAGGCCTTGGCAGTTTGACAAGGAGACTATTCACCATGGGAGGACTAACATCTACAGCTTTACCCACAACAACAAGAAGCACAGCCTGGCTCCTCTCAGTCCACAAGAGGTGTACGAAATGCAGAGGGCCATGGATCAGTCTGGATTGTTTAGTAAAACTAACCTTTACATCTCTTCTAGTAAATTGATTAAATCATTGCAGCAAGACACACTGGTGCTACTAATGGTTTTCAAGGAAGGTTGTTTTGCAGGTTTTGAGGCACCAGATTGTCCCGCTGAGATGCAAGGACTAATGGACCAGTACAAGGACGTGTTCCCTGAAGAGATACCAGCCGGCTTACCACCCCTCCGAGGCATCGAACATCAGATAGACTTTGTGCCAGGCGCCCCACTTCCAAACCGAGCCGCATACCGAGTCAATCCGGAGGAGGCTAAGGAGCTGGAGAGACAGGTCCAAGACCTCATGGACAAGGGGTACATTCGAGAGAGTCTCAGCCCATGTGCAGTACCCGTCCTATTGGTGCCTAAGAAGGATGGAACATGGCGTATGTGTGTTGATTGCCGAGCCATCAACAACATCACCATAAAATATCGGTACCCCATTCCTAGACTTGATGATATGTTAGATGAACTGAGTGGTTCCACCGTGTTTTCCAAGATTGATCTTAGGAGTGGCTATCACCAAGTTCGGATGAAGGAGGGAGACGAGTGGAAGACTGCTTTCAAGACCAAGCAAGGCTTGTATGAGTGGCTGGTGATGCCCTTTGGTCTTACCAACGCCCCTAGTACCTTCATGAGGCTTATGAACGAGGTTCTAAGGCCTTACATTGGTAAATTTGTGGTTGTCTATTTTGATGACATATTGATCTATAGTCAGTGCTTATCCGATCACATTAGTCATGTAGAACAGGTTTTGAAGGCTCTCAGGCAGGAAGGACTCTTTGCCAATCTCAAGAAGTGTGTATTTTGCACTGACCAGTTAATATTTTTAGGCTTTGTTGTGAGTTCACAGGGTTTGAAGGTCGATGAGGAGAAGATCAAGGCCATCCAAGACTGGCCCACACCGACCACTATTGGGCAAGTCCGAAGCTTCCATGGCCTAGCCAGCTTCTATAGGCGGTTTGTCAAGGACTTCAGCACCATTGCTGCACCCATGACCTCAGTGATCAAGAAGAATGTATCCTTTGTTTGGGGCCCTGCCCAAGAGGAGTCCTTCAACAAGCTTAAATATAGTTTAACTCATGCACCCGTTCTTACACTCCCTGATTTTAATAAAACTTTTGAGATTGAGTGTGATGCATCAGGTACAGGCATTGGAGCTGTCCTCACTCAAGGGGGCCGACCAGTGGCATTCTTTAGTGAAAAACTGAGTGGAGCTGGCCTCAACTACCCAACCTATGACAAAGAGCTATACGCTCTAGTAAGGTCCCTTGAAACTTGGCAGCATTACCTTTTATCTAAGGAATTTGTTATCCATACAGATCATGAGACACTTAAGCACTTGAGGGGACAGACCACACTCAAGAAGAGGCACGCCAGATGGCTCGAGTTCGTGGAGACCTTTCCCTATGTGATCAAGTACAAGAAGGGCAAGGACAATGTGGTGGCCGATGCACTGTCCCGGAGACACACTCTCATTGTGACCATGGAGGCCAAGATCATGGGTTTCGAACATATTAAAGAATCTTATGCCACTGATCTTGATTTTAATGAAGTTTTCAGGAACACTGAGAAGGGGGCTTTTGGGCCATACTACCAGCATGAGGGGTTTCTGTTCAAGGGAAAGAGGCTGTGCATTCCCAAAGGAGCAATGAGGGAACTGCTGGTTCGGGAGGCCCATGGTGGCGGCCTCATGGGACACTTTGGTCGGGACAAGACCCTGAGTGTCCTAACTGAACATTTCTTTTGGCCAAACATGAAGAGGGATGTGGAGAGCATATGCGCCAAGTGCACTACTTGCCTCAAAACCAAGTCCAGGTCACATCCTTACGGGTTACAAATGCCATTACCGATTCCTAACCACCCTTGGGTAGACATTTCTATGGACTTTGTGCTGGGTTTACCCAAGATAAACCACAAGGATTCCATTTTTGTAGTGGTAGACAGGTTCTCCAAGATGGCCCATTTCATAGCCTGTAACACCACTAATGATGCCACTCAGACCGCCGACCTATTCTTCAAAGAAGTGGTCCGACTACATGGTGTTCCTCGAACCATTGTGTCTGACCGTGATACCAAGTTCCTCAGCCATTTCTGGAGGACACTATGGGGCAAGTTCGGAACAAGCTACTATTCTCGACCACGTGCCATCCCCAGACCGACGGCCAGACTGAGGTAGTAAACCGTACGCTTTCTCAACTGTTGAGAGCTACGGTCGGTAAGAATTTAAGAAATTGGTTGTCTTGTTTGCCTTTTGTTGAGTTTGCTTATAACCATGCTAGGCACTCTACTACTAACCTGTCACCTTTTGAGATTGTTTATGGGTTTCAGCCAGAGACTCCTTTAGACTTCACCGAACTGCCCAGCTCCATGTACCGCAGTCGTGATGGAGTCGCCAAGGCAGAGTTT